>NC_056665.1:59886277-60031277 GCF_018350195.1 Panthera tigris | reverse complement strand
TCAAGATTTTAGTTCCCATTCTTTCAGTCAACAATATTCATCTCGTGCCTATTATATTCAGGGCATTGTACTGTGGCCTGGAAATTATTCATTTTGTAAGGACGAGTCCAGACATCACCGTAAGTGATCAAACTTAACATCACCCTTAATGGGACAAATACACATCATGTGCCTGATTTGATACAACGTATTATCTATATAATATTTTACCCCAAAACATTTAATTTGAATCTAATCATGAGAATACAATCAGATACATTCAGAATGTAGGATATTCTAAAAGACCACTAGCCTATACTCTACGTGGCAATGGCATATTATAAAATGGCAATATTATGAGAGACAAAAAAGGCAAAAACATCATCCTAAATTAAAGGAGATTACAGAAACATGACACCAAATAAAGTGCATGATCCTTAACTGAATCCTCCTCCCCATGAGACCGGGATAAAGGATATTTTTGGTAAATCAGAAAAATTTAAATACTGCCTGTATACTAGGTAACATTACTGATTCAATTTTAATTTCTTGGGTGAGATAATGGCCTCTATTAATGAGAACCAATATAAAACTATAGAAAAAAAAAACCACGAAATTTCCTGCAGAGTTAGAAAGCATAAAGCATTTTAGGCTTATTTACTGAAGAGGATATCCTTTCCTACCTTGCTATGTTGCGTTTTGGAATAATGATAAAAGTACATATTGAAGTCTTTCAATGATTCATCTCTCAGTTCATAAACTCCATGGCCTGATACACCTGGTTTCCTAAACGGACAGAAAATACAGAGATGAACTGCAGGGTTTCTACAGTATACAATACTGACAAAATAAGAACCTAAACAGTAATTAAAACTCAAACTCTAGAAGAAATAATCATATCTCAATCAGCTTGCTTAAACTGAAATGAGAAATTTCATTCCAATAGTAAAACTAAAAACCTATATGGCAAGCTCAAAGTCCTGATAACAGCTCAGTTGTGTTTCATAATTAAGAAATTTAAACAAATTTGAGCAAGTTTATTTGATATTTTACAGACCTGATCTCTGACTTATTTCGCTTAGCCTTATACTCTCTAGCTCCATCTATACTGTTGCAAATGTCAAGATTTCATTCTTTCTTAGGACTGAATCATGTTCCAGTGTATAATATATACCATGTCTTCTTCATCCATTCATCTGTCTATGGACACTTGGACTGCTTCCATAATTTGTCTACTGTAAATAATGCTGCAAGAAACATAAGGGTGCACGTATCCATTTGAATTAGTGTTTTTGTACTTTTTGGTAAATACCCAGTGTGCAATTACTGATTGTAGGGTAGTTCTACTTTTAACCTTTTGAGGAACCTCCATACTGTTTACACAGTGGCTGTACCAGTTTGCATTGCTACCAACAGTGCAAGAGGGTTCCTTTTTCTCCATAACCTCACCAACACTTGCTGTTTCATCTATTTTTTATGTTGGTCATTCTGACCATACTGTTTTGATTACTATAGCTTTGTAGTATACCTTGAAATCAGGAATTAGGACACCTTCAGCTTTTTTTTCTTTCTCAAGATTGCTCTGGGTATTTGGGGTCTTTTGCGGTTCCATACAACTTTTAGTATTATTTGTTCTAGTTTTGTGGAAAATGCTGTTGGTATGTTGACAGGGATTGCATTGAATCTATAGATTGCTTTGGATAATATGGAGATTTTAATAATATTAACTCTTTTAATCCATGAGCATGGAATATTTATTTGTTCATCTTCTATTTCTTTCATCAATCAAAAACTTAACTATTAATAGCCCACTACTGGTTAGGAACCTTACTAATAGCATAAATAGTCAATACATGTTTTGTATGTTAAATGTATCATACACTATATTCTCACAAAAAGTAAGCTAGCAAAAAGAAAATGTTAAGAAAATCATAAATGAGAAACTACATTAACAGTACTATACTGTACAAACTTCACGTGTAAGTGGACTCATGCTATTTGAACATGTTGAAGGGCCAAGTGTACTTACTATTTAAGTCACTTAATATCATGAATCAGTATTTCTCATATACTTTCCAAAAATACTCATTTTTTAAAATTAATTAATTTTAATATAATTTATTGTCAAACTGGCTAACAAACAGTGTGTGAAGTGGGCTCTTGGTTTTTGGGATAGATTCCCATGGTTCATCGCTTACAGACAACACCCAGTACTCATCCTAACAAGTGCCCTGCTCAATGCCCATCACCCATTTCCCCTCTCCCCCACCCCAACCCACCTTCAGTTTGTTCTCTGTATTTAAGAGTCTCTTATTGTTTGCCTCCCTTCCCCCATGGTCTTCTACTAAGTTTCTTAACATCCACATATGCAAAAATACTCATTTTTTTCAACAAACACATTACTCAGTGCTTAACTGTGTGCCCTTCATTTTCACCCTTTTTCATCTGTACTCCATTCTTGCTCTTAGGAGTTCAGGCAAGGACTTCAGAGCTTCTACAAATATCCAATGTACAATACCAAAGATTGGTCTACTTCCCAAAATAAGCATAAATATTAAGTACTTACTTAAATGTGGCCACTTTGTTTATGACATTCTCTAATCCAGTTTCATTATTTTCCTGTTGAAACAATATTTTTGTCATTTTTACCTTCATGCAATGACTTTTCCTTCTCTTACTGTGAACTGCAATACATTTCAACAGCATTCCTGAAGTACTTTATAAACAATAAAAAAAGATCAACTTCCAGTATAAAAAAATTGGGTCTGAAACCAATTGTTTTGAGGAACCAATTTCTTAACAGAAATAAGATCTATAAATAAACTACTTAAGGAAGAAATTTTATCTAAATTTGCCCTCATATACATTTATGTATATAAACACACAAACACACACCCAACAGTTCAAAGAAAAAGAGCTCAGGGTGCCTGGCTGGCTCAGTCAGTGAAGCATGTGACTCTTGATCTAGGGGTTGTGAATTCGAGCCCCAGGCTAGGTGTGGACACTACTTAAAAAAAAAAAGAAAAAGAGTTTTCCTTATTTATTATGTTCATCACCCACATCATTTAAGGACATGCCCATGCTGTACCAATACCTAAAACCAAGGTCATAAAATAAATGGAATCTACAGCCAAACACATGTAGATGTCCAAATGTAGTCTGGCTTCTGCATTATAATAATTTTCTGATTGGCCAGGACTTTTCCTTGATCGAGGAATTTTTTTTTTTTTAACGAAGTCATTTAAAATCAGGATAAGAACATAGTTGAGATACTAAAGTAAGCACATAATAATTTTGCAAAAATTGAGGCATTTAACCTCCTTTTAAAATAACGCACATAGTAGGGGGACTAGGTGGCTCCGTCACTTAAGCGTCTGACTCTTGATTCTGGCTCAGGTCATGATCCAATTTGTGAGTTCAGGCCCCGCGTCTGGCTCTGTGCTGACACTGCAGAGCCTGCTTGGGATTCTCTCTCTCTCTCTGCCCTTCCTCCTGCTTGTGCTCCCTCTTTCTCTCTCTCAAAATAAATAAAATAAAATAAAATAATGCACTTGGGATAAGCAATGAAGTTAGGGTATGCCTTAAAGCATTCTTCTTGCAAAGTATGATATGTATATCACTAGTGGTGTATGAAATTATTTTATGTTATACAGTTATATATTTTTAAAATTGTGAATAGTTACTCACTTATTTTAATACATATTAGAAAAAAAATCCAGAAACTAAACCTATTTCACTGATAGTATTGCTTAGAAAGATGCCAAGAAAAATGTAAATTAATCTTAAAATGTATTAATAATTATAAAATGGGTAGATGGATATGTAGAAATTATGAAGGTGATATGCCAAATGAGTCTGAGAATCAATTAACAATAAAACTGGAAAAAGGGGTACCTAAGTGGCTCAGTCAGTTAAACATCCACTTTAGCTCAGGTCATGATCTCGCAGTTTGTGAGTTCGAGCCCCGCATCAGGCTCGACAGCTCAGAGCTTCGAACCTGCTTCAGATTCTGTGTCTCCCTCTCTCTCTCTGCCCCTCCCTTGCTTGTACTCTCTCAAAAATAAACATTAAAAAAATTTAAAAACAAACAATAAAACTGGAAAAAGATACAAATATTTTTTTAGGAAAAATGACCAACAGTCAAAATTTATCTCTATTCTATTTCTCTGGAAAACCTTGATAGATAAGTCCAATTCTCTTTTAAGAATCATTGTTCTAATTCATAATTAAATCCCAGAAGAAAAAATATGAGACCCATAATCTTTTTTATTTTTTTATCATTTTTTTAACATTTATTTTTGAGACAGAGAGAGACAGAGCATGAACAGGGGAGGGTCAGAGAGAGGGAGACACAGAATCTGAAACAGGCTCCAGGCTCTGAGCTGTCAGCACAGAACCCGATGCGGGGCTTGAACTCATGGACCGTGAGATCATGACCTGAGCCGAAACCGGACGCCCAACCGACTGAGCCACCCAGGCGCCCCGAGACCCATAATCTTTAGGACTATTACTTCAATTGTCAGCAAATACAAAAACTTAAATATCACCTGTGGCCATGAGACTGCACTCTGCAGACCTCCAGTCAGAGGCAACAGAGATACTAATGCAGGCTCACTGTGGGATAGAGGGGAAGACATCAAGCCTGGATGGGATTACCCAGCAGTCTAGAATGCTTCTATCTAACCTTCCTTTCTTCTTACTTTCACCTGGAATCAATTTTGCCTCACAGTCTGATGGCTCCCAAGCTTTTCCAAGCTTCCTCACCATTTTCTCTCATACGTACTGTTCCTAATAAATTCTTAAATGTTTTGTCTTAGACATCTGCTTCTCAGAAGATCCAGACTAATATAACTCTAATAGTCTCAGTATTTCAAGGAGGCCCCTTTTCTCTGGAGAATTTTTATTTTGAGGTAAGCAAAAGCCAAGAAGTTTCTTGCTCTAAGATGTTTTCCAAATAGCCATAATATTTCGAAAATGTTTCCTAATGCCCAGAAGTCCAGAATTATTAAAGTTTATACCACTAAAGAATGAATAGTTGTAGATCTGCAAAATTCATTAAATAAATTTTCCTAAAACTTCAAAGTAGTTTTGTTTCCAATTCCAAAAAAAGAAAAACAACAACAACAACAATGCTGGACTTACATTCTCAGGTAAATTTTTGGCAATGGCGCTATGTGGCATGGGTTCAATACAAAGCAAGTGAATAATTTCTCTCATTGTGACCTCTTCTTTGGTTACATTTCCCACGCCAGGTACATAACGCTCACCTAATACAAACAATGAAAAGAAAAGTAAAACAATCAATTGTTTTCTACTTAAATCTCTTCTACCAGGAACACTTAATACACAGAATACTGCATTAAGTCTATGAGACAGGGACCAGAAATTATTTGGACATATTCCTAAATCTGAACAAAAGTCTATTTGCTAAAAGACAGAGGAAGAAAAATGAAGAGATCCAAAGAACACAGGCCTTCTCTTAACCTATACACACACACACACACACACACACAGAAGTATATGTACACATACTCACACATTATAAACAAGGCCCCTCAATTAAATTAGCATGTGTTTCTAATACTAGAAAAAAGGCTGATGGCATTGAAAGACTACTGGCCATCAGTGAACAATAGCTTTTCTTTCAAGATCTTCCTTGATTTTGTTTATACTTGTTATTTAAGACAGAATAAGGTGAAAACCCACAAACAAGATACTTAAATATGTTGTTATGGATTAAATGACAAAACAGTAATATGTATCAGGAATGACTGGTGTTGCTAAAATGCCCACATGACCATGTTTCCATTTTTCATCTCAATAAACTGCCAAACAGAGAGAGAAAATAGCTAAATTAACTATGGGAACTGGTGTTGAAAGCATCTAATTCCCATTGTCTTAAGAAGGCCTATGGTATCTGGCCTTATGTCACCACTGATTTGTAATATATAAACTCTTATGATATCTATAACAAAGTTATTACACAGGCAGGAAACTTCTGCCTAAGAGATTTGATAAAGTCTATAAATTAGCCAAAGAATGACTTTTGTGAAATGAATTCATTTCAAATAGATCATCCCTCTTAACATTTGTAAAGCACTTTATAACTTTCAATTTTTTCCCCCTAAAACAGTATTCTCTAGAAATTTAGTGCTATAAGAAAGCTCAGAGATCACATAGATTACCTTCAAATTTTACAAATCATGAATCTAAGACCCCAAAAATGTAAATGGCATGCTTCTGATAGTTAATATATTATAGATAATTCCTAAAAATCAATAATACAATATGTATTATAGACTATTATATAGTTAATATATAGTATTACATAGTTAATGCTATATATTAACACATATATATTAATGATAATATATATTATATATAATGGTAGTATATATAAATAATAATATAATATATATTATATTAATGATTATACATATTAAATGATAATATATATAAATGATAATATATATCTCATTAATATATATTAATGATAATGAAAGTAATGAAGTTACTGTACTCAGGAATATAGCAGGTATTAACAAAAAATCAAATCACATAGGAGGAAAAACCCAATAAATTTAGATAAACACAGTAATAGCAATAATAAAACAGTAAAAATATAAAACAGCAAAAATATAGTACTAGAAATTCTTCACACACTATTCCAAGAACAAACATAAAAATTCTCAAGTTTTTATACTTTAATAAAGTATATCATCAATTTAAAAATCTTTTACACATTTACAACTCACTTTGCAATGGCAATGAAGTTCACCACACTTTCTGCTGAGACAAGCAGCCAGTCAGTAACTAACTCTCTGAAAACAAGTAAAATGAACCCATGTTTTCAGATTTAGCCAGGGGTAGAATCCTCACTAAGAACTAACAATAAAAAGCATGTTTGCTGCCATAAAGTAAGAAACAATATCCAGAATGAGAAGTCAAGAAATTTTACTTAGCTCGTAAAATCAACAAAGTCTATAATACAGAACATTAAAAAAAAAACAAAACAACCAAAAAAGTATGGCCAATATTTACCCAAAGTAAAAAGAATGACACAATGAAAAAAAAATTTTTTTTACTAAGACCTATATTACTTTGAAATTTCACATATAAATAAAATTTTTAGCACTCAATGTATAGGTATTTTTCATCTACATTTCTAACTAGGATAATCGTATTCCAGTAAAACAAGACCAAATAATTATAAATCAGGTATTGAAAAACAAAGATGTAACAGAACTGTGCTTTTTAAAAGCTAGGTTTCTAAACACATCAATCATATTAGTCACATTAATCTCTAATATTCTATGCTGTATTTGCGAGAAGGGTAAGATGATAAATTATAGTTTTTATTAATGCTCTCTCTGAAAACAACTCATAAGATTAATGTTTTAATCTTACCCACAATATAGATGAGGACTTGAAGCATTTCTTCTATTAATGTATTATATTGTTTAATCAAATCCTATTGAATCAAAAAAGAATAAATTAGTTACAAAAGAACCAAAGCCTTTACAAAACATACATTTCTGGATCAGACTCATGGTTCATGCAGTCCAGTATTTTCCTTCAGACTGCAGCAGAAAATTAGGTGAATAATTCCCTTTACTGACATCAGATTCCATAAGGTTCACAATACCTGGCATATAATAAGAACTCAATACAAATATTATTTTCATTATCATTACCATATAGCCTTAAGTCAACAAACTAATTCTTATGACTTCCTTCTTACCTGGGTTGGTGGGACAGTGGCTTCAAATAACAGATACCAGTTCGTGAGAATACTCTTCCTTAACACCCCTCTTACTTAAGCAATGTATAGCAAAATGAGATACTCATTTTTCACCAAGTATAAAACATGACTAAAAATTAGCTTTGTATTTTGTATCCTATTCTTTGGTCCTTTGCAAGTAACTTCTAATTTGAAAGAATAAAATAACATGATTCATAAATTTAAAGTACGTAAGGACTACTTTATAAGTTTGTATCAAATATGAAAGCAATGAAGATGTAACAAAACTACATAGTACAACAAATTATAAGCTATGAAAAATGTAACAAATACAAGTGAAAAATATCCTTATTAAATAAGGAACTTTAACAGAAACTGAAAAAGGGGAAAGGGTTGGAAAGATAATTTACTATCAGAAAGGGGGAAAAAGGCCAATAATCATGAAAACATGGTCAACCTCAATGCTCATTAAAGAACTACACCTACAAATAAAAGACCACCTTTCACCTACCACATCAACAAAGAGTAAAGATACTAGTGCCACTACAGAGGTACACACTGCTAAAGAGTGTAAATCTGAGTACCTCTTCTGAGAGCAATGTGACAATATGTATTAAGAGTCTTAAGAAAAAGCATACTGTTTTCTCCAGGTAATCCTCTTCTAAAAATTTATCTTAACAAAATAATTAGGCAAGTGTTTAAACCCTGAGGTACAGAGATGTTTATAAGACCAAAAAACTAGAAAACCTCTTCAGCAATTCGGGGATCAAAGTATAATGCAATTGTACAGCGCAATACTATATAGCCTTTAAAAATTATGATATAAAAAAAAGTGGTGGTATATTTATTTAAACCTATCACAACATCTCATTAAGCACAGAAAGCAAATAACCAAATAGCACATACAAAATGATCCAATTTTTGTTTCAAAAACAAACAAGACACCAAAACTTAGAAGGTGATCATTTCTAGGAGGCAGTCTTTCATGTGATTTTTCTTCTCCTTTTATTAATCTAAACATTCTAACTTTTTGTAGAGTAAAAACAGTACATATGTGCATATGTAGATATACATGCATGTTATGTGTATATGTGTGATTTTTGGAAATACACATAAAGAAATAAAAATCCTAAATATGATTAAAATTGTTAACAAAAATACTTCCTTTGGAATTGATACACATGTCAGTTTCTGTTGCTTACCTGGTCTTTTGTGGACATAGTCTTGTTAAAAGCATCAGCAAGTTCATACCTCTGAAGTACCAGTAACAAGAACCTGTTGGGATCCATTAAAGATGCACCAATCTGTGGAAGAAACGCAGCATGACAGTTCCATGTGTATTAAATGAACAAACATTTGTCTCCAGTAGGACTGTCAGAAAGAGTATAAAGTAAGTCTGCAAAAGATAATGTAGTAATCCCTTCCATTTTTTATGATACCCTATTAAGTTTTAACAGTGAGAAAAATTTAAGTAAATAAAGTTAAAAATAATTACTGTATCTTTTCTCTCCCTCTACAAGGAATCGAAGAAGGTTAAGACATAAGTATCCAAAGTAATTTCAATAGGTACCTGAAGCATAATGATATCTTTATCATACATTTCTTCTCTGCACTTAACATCTTGGTAGTAAAACACCTGTAAAATAAAAGATAGAAGTGGCATGAATTGTTTTATTTCAAACAGAATTCTTAACAAACACTATTCCTAAAACTTTCTCTAAACCAGAAACTCCAAGAACTCCTTAGTGGCAAAAAAAAAAAAAAAAAAAAAAAAGCTGTAAATCTATGAATCACTAAGGGATTCGTGAGATTTTAAAGTAAGGAAATATGGCATGAAAATACTTCCAAGTTTAAAATGCTCTTATTATTACTCTCTCAACATGTGCAACAAAAGAATTTATTTCCTCTGATTTAAAAATCCCCACTTCTATAAAAGTAAACTAATTTCTACAATCAATCATAACACGATTTTTCTCCCAAGTGGTATCTTTACAAGTCCAGTTTCCCCATCTTTTAGGAAAAGTACTTCTCTTTATTTGCTCTAGAACAGAGGGAAAAATTGTTAAAGTGGCCTTCTATTAAGAAAGGTGATGGGAAGACTATAGGTCTCCAGGTAAGGAAATCCTCATAATGTTAATGGGCACATTTCTACTGGCTATCACCTAATCTATCTACTCACTAGGAGAAATATCTACATGGTTACTAGAACTTTCATTTCTGAGTTCATATAAGAAAACAGAAAGCAAATAGCAAAATCCAGAGACACAAGGTTAAATTATATAAGAGAAAAAACAATCAGAAAATTAACACACTCACATTCACATGAATGTGAATAGGCCTTGCCATACCTGGCTAATGAGAGAGAGTCCATTTCTTCGCCACATTTCAGCAACAACCTGGGCAACCAACACCAGACAACGCAAAGGATATTCCACTAGTACCTCTACCTGAAAGTCCTCCTGAAAGAGAGGAACAATTTCATTATTTTTCAGAGGGCTTGGATGTGTCTCAAAGTCATGGCACTAGACATTCTTCAGTTTTCTCATCTGTAAAACGGATGGGCTCGAATGAGTTAACTCCAAGTTTTGGTGATTTAGATTTCAATGTACTTATATAGAAACCTAAAATTACTAAATGGGAATTATCCAGGTAGGTTTCAACATTTTTCTTCCCTCTCATCAACCAAGAGGTGTTTAGAAATAGGGTATAAGTAAATCAGCCCTTAATAGAGTCACTTACAAAAGGCACAAATTCATGTAGTCTTGAAACGGCACCCAGCCTGCTTAAACGCACATGAAGACCTAAAGGTTAAAAAAAGAGAGAGAGAGAGAGAGAGAGAGAGAGAGAAATGAAAAAGCAATAAACCCAGTTAATGTATCCCTCATTAACTCAAGTTCAGAAACTTATGAGGTTTAAATATATATTTACTGAGTTTAGAAATGCAAACTTTTGACTTCTAATTTTAAAACATAGTATTATTAATGTATTTAAGATCCTACATAGTGCAAAGTGTGTTTACACGTTATATAAAAATACTGTGCTGCCTCTCAAGACATCCTTATTCTGCTCTTAACTAATCAAAAGAAATGAAAACTAATTTAAGTATTTCTTTTTGTAAAAATAGAAGTGACGTAAAATCACATCAATTATACCATGTGCAAAAACTAAAAATGAATCAAAAACCTAAACATAGGAGCTAAAACTGTAAAACTCTTAGAAGAAAACAGGGAATAGACTTCATGACATTGGATTTGGCAATAATTTCAAAGGATAATATCAACAGAGTGAAAAGGCACTCCAAAGAATGGGAGAAAATATTTGCAGATCATATGTTTGATACATAGCTAATATCCAGAACATACAGAAAGCTCCAACAACTCAACAACAAAATATCTGATTAAAAAATACACAAAGGACTTGAACAGACATTTCTCCAAAGAAGATATAAACATGACCGGCAAGCACAAGAAAAGATGCTCAATAATCACTAATCATTGGAGAAATGCAAATCAAAACCACAATGAACTGGGGTGCCTGGGTGGCTCAGGTGGTTAAGCACCCGACTCTTAGCTTTGGCTCAGGTCATGATCTCATGGTTCATGGGTTCAAGCCCCACATCAGGTTCTGTGCTAACAGTGTGGAGCCTGCTTGGCATTCTCTCTCTCATTGTCCGTCCCTCCCAGGATTATGCTGTCTCTCTCAAAATAAATAAATGAACTTAAAACAACAACAACAACAAAAACAATGAACTACCACTTCACTCATTAGGATGGCTATTAAAAAAAACATACAGGAAAGAAGATGTGTTGGTGAGGATGCAGGAAAAAATGGAACCCTTGTACGCTGCTGGTGGGAATGTAAAACAGTGCAGTTGCTATGAAAAAGAGTTTGGTGGTTCCTCAAAAAATTAAAAAGTAGAATTACTTTATGAACCAGCAATTACACTTATGGTACATACATCAAAGAACTAAGAACAAGGACTCAAACAGATACCTGTACACTCATACTCACAGCAACATTATTCACAACAGCCAAAAGGTAGAAGGAACCCAAGCATCCATTCGTAGGCAAATGGATAAGCAAAAGGTGGTATATACAAACTATGGAATATTATTCAGTCTTAACTAGGAGGGAAATTCTGACACATGCTACAATATGGGTAAACTAAGGATATTGCACTAAGTGAAATAAGCCAGTTATAAAGGATATGTATATGATTTCAGTTAAGTGAGGTACTTATAGGGGTCAAACATACAAGTGGAAAGTAGAATGGTGACTTCCATAGACTGCAGGGAGTGGGGGATTGAGGAGTTATGCTGAACAGGTACAGAATTTCAGTTTGGGAAGATGAAACATATTCTGGAGATGGATGGTGGTTGATGACTGCAGAGCAATATGAATGTACTTAATGCCAGTGAACTATACATTTTAAAATGGTTCAAATGATAAATTTTATGTTATATGTATATTTACCACAATTAAAAATATAAACGTAGAGGCATCTGGCTAGCTCAGTCAGTAGAGCATGCAACTCTTGATCTCAGGGTTGTGAGTTCAAGGAAGCATGGAGCTTCCTTACTTTCTAACTAACTAACTAAATAGAAAGCTGCTATCAGCATTCTTCAAAAATAAATAAATACATACATACACTTACATAAAGTTATTAAAAAAAAAAACCTGACAGGACCAATTTACATGGAAATGCAAATCAAAGAATGATTAAAGAGAATCTTATTTCTTTCTTTTAGTGGTGAAAGGAATAACAACAAAGATAACACACTGGTGTAATCTCATAGAGAAGAGGGTTAAAAACCAGTAACAATGTGTGTTAACTATACTTCAGTGAAAAAAACCCCACAAAAACCAGCAACAAGATTTTACCATATTTAAATTGGGGTGGGAAATGAGTTACCAAGTTAATCCTTCAGTGTATATTAAAAGGATTCATTAGCTGACCCAAATAACAAAAGGCCCAGGTAAACAAGCATCCCGAGATCAATGTTCTGGTGACAACTCTTTGAAGGACAGTGACAGTTCTTAACTGCAGTGTGATATGAATATGTTTGTATATAATGAGTACAGAACAAAAACAGAAATAGTTCTACTACTCTGAATATCTAAAAAACAAAGCTAATAGAAAGATGCAAAAAACAAACACTCACCAGCAAGAGTCCTGGAGAGTGGCAGATGTATGCTTACAAGATCTTCAGATACCTTGTATGACTTAGTTTCCAGAGTATGACCCCACAATTGTACTACTGTCTTGCTACTAGATATAAAACTTGTACTGCACCGCATCACAGCTTTGTGACACTCTTTATAAGCCACCAGTAAGAGTTCTTCCTAAAAGGAAATTAAAAATGTACACAGATTAACAAGTTATCTACTTTACCACACCATTCAATAAATATTTAGTAAATATAAGCACAAAATTGTTCCATGTATAGCACAGTTACTTCCACAGGATCTGCAAACTAGTTGGAAACATAAGACAGACAGACACACACACACACACACACACACAATCAAAGTAAAACATTTTAAGTACTATGTAAATTGTACAAACGAATTACTCTAAGAGGGAGGAAAAAGAATTACAAACAAATGGGAAGACATTATTTGTGAAAGCAGTTTTGAGTGGGGTCTAAAAGAATATGCAGAATTTATGGGGAAAAATGAGGTGACAGTGGTATAATAAGCAGAGATATAAGAGTAAACAGAGAAAAAAGGGGAAGTACAACTCTTGTGCAGGCAGTGTAAAGGAATAAACACTAGATAAATGAAAGGCTTTATGGATGAAATTAATGAGCAGTGCAGCTGGAAATATGCCTTGCCACCAGTATGGGAATATACTGATGGTGTCTCAAGTGTAACAATGTCAACATGCTGCTTCAAGAAGAATTAATGGGTGTCAATGAAGATGACAGATTGGAGAGAGTGATGTTAGGAAACAAGGGAACCAACAGGAAGATTACTATGAAGTCTAAGTCTAAGGTGATAAGGGTCTTAACTAGGATGGGGGCAGTCAGGGAAAAAGAAAATGAACTCACAGGAAATAAGTTAGAATTGTAAAATAAACTTAGGCTAAGGAAAACTCACATCAGGGAGAGAGGAGTCAAACTCACTTTTCAAGACAGTGTTTTTCACACTGATTTTATCCTGAGAAACAAATGCTATGGTCCAATAAATTTTGGGAATATTCCACTTAGAAATTAGCACACTGAATAATTTAAAGGGCTTGAGGGGCGCCTGGGTGGCTCAGTCAGTTAGGCATCCGACTTCAGTTCAGGTCATGATCTCGCAGTTCACAAGTCCAAGCCCCATGTCGGGCTCTGTGCTGACAGCTCAGAGCCTGGAGCCTACTTCGGATTCTGTGTCTCCCCTTGTCTCTACTCCTCCCCTGCTGGCACTCTGTCTCTCTCCTCTCTCAAAAATAAATAAAAACATTAAAAAAAATTTTTTTTAACCATAAAGGGTTGGAAAAGTTCAGTGGCATTAGAAAGAAAAATCATACTTGATTTTGTTCAACCTAACATTTCTCAATCTTATGTGAACATAGAACTTTTTCCCCCTGAAAACTCTGCTAACATCTAACACAGAGAATGCAGTGGCTCTGAGATTTTCTGTGTGGATGAATGTATGAATCATAGTGTCATTGTCTTGATATGGCATGAATCACAGCCATACGACTCTGAACGCACCCAATCTCATCTGAATCAGTGTCATTAATTGAAAACTGGAAGTCAAGAAGGGAAAATGTTAAGTTGAAGTAGAAAGAAATGATGACAAACCAATTTAATATATTCTGAATTTGAAATGTAAGTGTAAGATCTAAGCAGGAATGTCTAGCACACAAATAGAATACTATAGCTCCACAGTTTTAAATGAGGTGGTAGAAATGAAAGACCTGTAAGAAAGAGAATATTCAGAATGTATCATTTAGTAGTCAGAAGGAATTGGGGAAAAAAAAAAAGGCAATCAATGATTGAAATGTTGAATCAGTAACAGAAGTATTATAATAATGTAGACTTGTAAAAATCAAAGGGAAAGAAAGTTTCAAAAAGATTAGGTATTCAAGAGAAAACAATGCTACAGACATTTGCAGGAAAATGGGGACTTAGAGTAAGACCCTCTGAATTTGGTTACTATAAAGATCCTCTGAATTTTTTTCAAAAAGCAGTTCCAATCAATTTGTAAGGGCAGAAGCCAGACCCTAAAGAAGTTTCAGAAGCTAGAGAGATGACAGCAAGTATAGATGGCTGCAGAGGGTTTGGCAAATGTCAAGATGAACAACACATACTCTGACCTCATCTCCAACAACTATGCATGCCTTCCATAAAGGTGATGGTTGCCAAAAAATATGTGCTCTGGCTAGTTGCTGGACAATATTTCCTGTCCTTATTGTTCCACAAAGCTACAGTGCTAGATTAAATTCTATCATGTCTGTATGACTGCCACTCTGAACCTGTGACCAACTGCTGGTGGGGAAGCAGAAGAGAGGAGGAAATAACAGAGCTCACAGTTCACAGAGGTAGCAGAGACAAGTAAGGGGATTTTACTCTTGTTGATGTTAAGGACAGGTGCGTCCTGTGTGTGTAGGCAAGTGAATCAAAGAATGGGAAATACCAGAGGAGACAAGTGAGGAAGCCAACTCCAGGATGAAGTAATGTAGCTCAGGACCAAGAGCCTAGGTAGAGACCTTAGTTTTAGAAAGAAAGGAATGCAAAGAAAGAGACCAATTGTGAAGACATAGAGAAACGTAGTGAATAGATTATGTCATGTCAGCAGCACAGAGAAACCAGGGAAAATGAAAGAATTTGACTCAGATAATGGTGATTTTCTCAAAACAGAAATAAATGAGGTCATCCTTCCCAAAAAGGGAATCTGGGGTAGGACTGTGTGTTTGAAGAGGATTATGGTCTCAAATTATTGTGTAAGGAGATACATTAGCTCTGTGTTTGGAAATTAATATTCTTAATGGTTTAACATGTACAACAGAGCTCATGATTGCATAAATATCCACTATTCTCTACTACCAAAGTATTTTAAAGTCCATGTAGTCCTAATTTTCATATTATTAGTATTCATGTCCAAGGAAATAAATGAATACACAAATAAATAAATGTATTTTGTTGTATTGTTTTGAAACATTTATTTTTGAGAGAGAGAGTACCGGTTGGGGAGAGGCAGATAGAGGGGAATAGACACAGGATCCAAGGCAGGCTCTGCGTTGACAGCAGTGAGCCCAACGCGGGGCTCGAACTCACGAACTATGAGATCATGACCTGAGTCAAAGTGGGATGCTCAACCAAATGAGCCACCCAGGCACCTCTGTTGTATTTTTCAAACCCCACTATTCCCAGAGATAAATCAAACTACCATGGAGCACATTTTTAAATCAAACATAAAAAACTGGATTTTCTTCCTAAATTCAGGAAGACAAGTTCAAATACACAACTATTTAAATAATAAAATCTTATAGCAAGGAAGTCGCTACATAAAACCTTATTACTGATAATCATTAGAGCACCTAAAACCCACTGATCCTGGGGCACGTGGATGGCTTAGTCAACTGAGAGTCCAAGTCTTGATTTTGACTCAGGTCATGATCCCAGGGTCATGGGATCAAGCCCCATGTTGGGCTCCAAGATTTTCCCTCTCTCTCCCCTTTTCCCTAGCTCACACGCTCTCTCTTTCTAAAAAAAAAAAAAAAAAAAAAAAAAGCACTGATCTTACTAACAAATTTTACTTACATCACAAGCACACCACTCTTGGAACATGAGTAAAATATTCTTCAATTGCATCTGTATAGCAATGGCAGCCTCCCAGTCAGGATCCACTTCTATGTGTTGCCCAACCTGTCTTCTGATTTCTTCCATTCCCTATAAGAAAAGAGTGATTACACACACACACACACACACACACACACACACACACACACGCACAAACTCTCTCTCTCTCTCTCTCTACATATATATATATATATATGTATATATATATATGCATATTACACACATAGGCCCTTTTTCTTCGCTCTTCTACTGTCAGAATATGAAATTGTCAGAATTTATAATCATATATGCATAGCTTTTTAACATGGCTATTATACAAGGTCATAATGCATGGGTTCAAATCCCAGCTCTGTCACTTTCTAGCTGCATGACCCTGGTCAAATTATTTCTAGACTTCAATTCCCTTATATGTAAAATGAAGATAATAACAGTAGCTACCTCATAAGATTGCTATGATGCTCAGGAGAGATAATGCATGTAAAGTGCTTACTACCATATCACAATCAATAAACATTACTGGTAATAGCAGTAGTTAACTGAAGTATATAGAATTATACCTATTAAATATCTATTAAAGCGGGATCAGTAAAGCAGTGTTTAAATTTTATTTCTACTTTGCTAGATATAGTCTTCCTTACATAACAACCACAATTTGCTTAAAAGAAACAAAAACTGGGGCTAAATTTTTAATATTTATCTTACTGATGAATAGAAATATCATACCTGCATACAGGTAAGAATCTTCAAAAAAGACCGAAAACCTTCAAGGAACTGCATTCTTAATCTTTCTGTCCATACTGTAGGTTTGCTGATCAGGATATACCTATCATTTCAAAAAACAAAGAAATATTTCACTTCCCCATTTTGTGATAATTTTAAGATTTTCAGAGCTAAAGACAATGTTGATTCATCAAAACTATGGATTCTGATTTCTTAAAGTAACAAGAAGCTCTGGGCAGAGCTAGAATTATACAGCAAAATGTGAAGGCTCTAGAGAGGCATATGTCAAAGCTAAGCCTGACTTCTCAGAAGTTAGTCTACTTAAGTGAACTTAGAAGCAACCTAGCCTGTCACATCTGGACAGCCACAGTACAGATTTTCCAGGAGCTCAGAATGTGTTATTTTCCCCTTCTCCTTGTCATTATAGATTTCTTGACTTAAGTAAGGATGTTAAGAAGTTGTAATAAGCATCAGAAGACTGGAAAACTTTAAAGTAAACTTTCAAACCAGTAACCCTAAAGTTTTAACATACGGCTAAGTATCTAGAGGTGTGTTAACTCTCAATTATTTATTGTAGAGAATAACTAGAGTCAGAAATTGATAAAACAAAATAAAATGTGATAAAACAATGAAGTGATTATGCACAACTTCCCTGGATAAAAAACATAAGTCAGCTACAAGAATATTTCACAGTAATGAGAGCAGCAGTATAGAGACTTCACCTGTACAAAGAAGGAATAATGAATACTCTGATTTAACACTGATAATTTTAAGTACTGCCATTTGGAATTTTTGTGTATTTTTTGCTTGTTTGTTTTGCATACATGTAATTTATGCATAATTTGTGAAGCACGCTGGTAAGTGATGATTCACTACTGAATTCATCTACCATCTCTGTACTGAGGTTGTGATGACATAACAATTTGCTGAACTTTAGAGAAAGATGTATAATCATATTTAAAAACTGAGGAATCTGAAAAAATCTGGAAACTTCTTCCTTAATAATATCAAGGATCCAATGCATAATTCTAGAAATCTGTCAAGTGTATTTTTAAGCAGACTATTTCTAGGTTGTTTGGAAGTATGTTTCCACCTCTCAATGCACTAAATGGTCACTAAAAGTAGACAAAATTACTTGCCTGGGTGGCTCAGTTGGTTAAGCCCCTGACTCTTGATCTCAGTTTAAGTCATAATCTCACAATTCCTGAGATCAAGCCCTGCATAGGGCTCTGCACTGACAGCGCAGAACCTGCTTGGGATTCTCTCTCTCCCTCCCCCACTTGCACTCTCTTTCAAAATAATTAAATAAACTTAAAAAATTTTTTTAAAAAAGCAGAGAAATTTAGAATGATTTTTCCCCCTTGGAGATTAGAAACAATTAATCATATATATATATATATCCCTTGGAGCACTTTATTTTAAACAATAAACTAAATGAAATGCTTTTGTTTTAATATATTCTTAAAAGAAAATATTTTAATATTTTTCTTAAAGTTTATTTATTTTGAGAGAGAGACACAGAGAGAGAGAGAGAGAGAGAGAGCGCACAAGCACGAACTTGAGCTGGGAAGGAAGAGAGAGGGAGAGAATCCCAGGCAGGCTCCTTTGTCAGCACAGAGTCCAATGTGGGGCTCAGTCTCACAAATTGTGAGATCATGACCTGAGGTGAAATCAAGAGTTGAACCCTTAACCAACTGAGCTTCCCAAGCACCCCAAGAAAAGAATTTTTTGAAGCTTATGATTTACTGAATACTTGAAATATCACAACTCTTATAATATTCACCAATTCTAAAATAAATGGAAACTTACTTCTTTTTTTTAGTATTTATTTATTTTTGAGAGACAGACTGAGACTGTGCAAGCAGGGAAGAGGCAGAGAGAGAAGGAGACACAGAATCCAAAGCAGGCTCCAGGCTCTGAGCAAGGTGTCAGCACAGAGCCCAACACGGAGCTCTAACCCACAAAGCGTAAGATCATGACCTGAGCTGAAGTCAGATGCTTAACCAACTGAGCCACCCAGACACCCTGAAACTTATTTCCTTTTAAGTCCAATGATCCCAAATGTGATGTTATGTGATTTCAACTTTAGTTTAAAAGGCAACTCTAGCCTCTTCAGCCAAAAAAAACAAACAAACAAACAAAAAGTATCAATAACTTATTTGTATGTATGAAAGGAGTTAAAAAGAAACTCACATCAACAAGATTATCTGAAAACTATGCACAAAGAGACTACAGAAGAAGGACAGAACCAAAGTGCATGAATGAAAGTGAGTGAAAGACATGGTAATTACAATGGAGATACATTCAGTGACCCTGAGAGACCCTATGTTCCTGTAACAGGTCCCTCCTTAATACCTTCCTTATTAACCTGGTTTTAACTCTATAAAAAGCGTTCACTTAAAACAATTATTAACATGACACATTAAAAGTTCTTTGTACTTGTCATGATTATAAGGAGAATTCTAGATAACCAAAAGGATCAGTAGTTTATTTATAAAACGGAATACAAAAGCACTGTGATTAACAGGTAACTTTTGACTTGAACAACTTACTTTAGATCACATATTACTGCATATACTCTTCCCAATTTGTCCTGGCTATAACCCTGGAAGTTGAATTTATTGTTCCTGTCCAAGTATTCAGGCAAAACTTCTAGCAGAGTTTCAGTAATGACAGAGATAACGTTCTGTTCTTCAATAAGATGTCGAGCCTGCAAATATTTCAAGAATATTGTCTTTATAATTAACTCATGATAGTATGGACTTAATTTACTCACGCATTTGGCTGGTCAGTGAGTCATTTTAACTAAATGTTTACTGAGTACATAACCCTTAGTCTCACAGAATAGCTATTTCTGAGAAGTTTTTTTCTAAAGGTAAAAATTCCTTACTCCCCAGTAACTAGAAAACACCTGTTGGACACTCCAAGCCCATCACACAGATTGTCAACATAAATGTTTACCATCAATAATCACATGATGAGCAAAGCAGAACAAACATAGATATACGTCATGACTTCTATCATATTACTATCTATTCCCGCATCTCCCAGTCACTCCTAATCCACTGTCTACTCTCCATCTTCTTCTCTAGCCTTTGAAATGAGAAGGTAAGAATAGTTAACCAAACCACCCAGAAGAAACAGGAAAAGAAGTAGTACCAAAAAAAAAAAAAAAAAAGGCAGAATTTTCCACTTTCCTCCCAAGCTTAAGCAGCACCATATCAGCACCTATCTCATGCAAATGCTTCACCGTCATACTTTCCCCTCCAGCTTTGTTTTATCTTCATCTATCTGCCCCTCCCCACCAAACAATAACTAAAGAACAAAAGAATAGCCAAAAAAACAAAAACAAAAAAAAAACCCCCAAAACAGTTTGGGTATTGAAAAGGCACTCCTCTTAAGTTAGCCTGGTTTCTGAGAAACCAGCTCTTGTCTCCTCTCACAGGGATCGGGACTTTTGGACAGCAGTCATGCTGTCACTCCCACTCCACAAACTACCTTGTCCTCAGGTCCCACTAAAGTATGCAGGTATCAATGAAGTATCATTCAATCTTCCAAATGAAATTAGCCCAATATAGAGATTTTGACATCATTTTAATTTGATTTGATACTAAACAGAGTTCTTAAAAAGCAAAACAGGTTTTACTTGGGAAGACTGCAAAGAAATGATCAATACATACCAGGGTAGGAACAGTAAACATCTGAACTGAGAGTGCAGTTACTGAGATACTTCTGTCATGATCATCACTAATATACTCTTTCTGCAGCTGTTTATAATACTGAAAGATATAATAAATGGAAAATCAATTCTAAATTACTGAAAACTTTTAAAATCCCAATTTTAATACATGCTATAGATGTTTCTATGTATATGTGTACTATAATTCCTATTTCTTTTTTAAGATTTTTTTTAAAAAGTTATCTCTACACCCAACATGGGGCTTGAACTTATAACCCCGAGATCAAGAGTTGCATACTGTACTAAGCCAGTCAGACACCCCTATAATTCCTATTTCTTAGAAAAAGACAATACAGTGAATGAAATATAATAATTTTTTTTTACATTTATTTTTGAGAGACAGAGAGACAGAGCATGAGCGGGGGAGGGGCAGAGAGAGAGGGAGACACAGAATTCAAAACAGGCTCCAGGCTCTGAGCTGTCAGCACAGAGCCCAACATGGGGCTCGAATTCACAAACCGCGAGATCATGACCTGAGCCGAAGTCAGACGCTCAACCGACTGAGCCACCCAGGCGCCCTAAATAAAATATATTAGAAAAATAACAAACAGGGGTGCCTGGGTGGCTCCGTTCGGTTAAGCATGTGTCTTCTGCTCAGGTCATGATCTCATGGTTGATGAGTCTGAACCCCACATCAGGCTCTGTGCTGACAGCTCGGAGCCTGGGGCCTGCTTTGGATTCTCTGCCTCCCTCTCTCTGCCCCTCCCCTGCTTACGCTCTGTCTACCCCCCCCCCCCCCCCAGTCTCTCTCAAAAACAAGTAACATTGAGGTGCCTGCGTGGCTCAGTTGGTTGGGCATCTGACTTCGGCTCAGGTCATGATCTCAAGGTTTGTAGGTTCGAGCCCCACATCGGGCTATGTGCTGGCAGCTCAGAGCCTGGAGCCTGCTTCGGATTCTGTGTCTCCTTCTTTCTCTGCCCCTCCCCAACTCATGCCCTCTCCCTGTCTCTCTAAAAAATAAATAAACATTAAAAAAAAAGTTTAAAAAATAAACATTAAAAACAATCTTTTAATATTAAAAAAAAAGAAAAATAACAAACAAAAGACCAAACATGAATTCAGTTAACCCAATCTCGCAGAGCTGGAAGTGTTAACTATAAAAGGTATAAAAAGCCAAAAACCAACACACACACACACACACACACACACACACACGCGCACGCGCGTTAAAAAAAAAAATCACAGAGAAGTGCAGTGGTACAGTATATCCTTTCTCTAAACAAAGCCTGGGACAACCTTTAACAGATTCTATCCCAATGGTATAGGGCAGAGGCAATATTCAAATTATTTAAAAACTGATATGACCTAGTAAACCCATCAGATTCATTCCAGCCTTAAGCAAAATGAATGCCAGCTGCAGATAACTTCTCAACTATACTAGCTGAAAATCAAACCTAATATACTGGGAGAACAAAAATAATACATCCACTCATGTATCAAGCATCATGTTAGATCCCTGAACCACATATTTAATTTTATCCACTAGAATTTCTACAAAGAAGTAACCGTGGTCAAAAAAACAAAATTTAAATAGGAGAACTGTTTTCATATAAGAAAAAAAACTCATTTCAGATCACATATATGGTCCAATATTCTATCTCTTAAAGAAGAGTTTTAGAAGAATAGAGTTAATAGCTTGAGTAAGAGTTTTAGAAGAATAGAGTTAATAGCTTGAGTTGTTATCATCTTTCAGGAAATGGAATGTCTCAGTTACTTTTAACAATCTACTCCTAAAATCCAGAGAGTGCAGGTTTCTTGTCCCACAGTATCATTTGCTTTCAACTGTCATTATTTCACTCTCTGCTTCTAGTTCCATCCTGGATCCAGCCTTTTAAGTTTTATAGAACTGCCTGCAACCCAAAATCAGAAGAAACCAACAAGTATCCACTGGATACTTTTTAAAAACTGTTTTATTAATTATTATCATTTTTTAAAGTAGGTTTCACACCCAACATGGGACTTGAATTCACAACCCTAAGATCAAGAGTCACATGCTCTACTAACTGAGTCAGCCAGGCACCCCTTGGATATACCTTTGTATGAGGCAAAGTGGAAGATTCAAAAAGTCTGTTATGTATTACCTTGCAATGCAACTTGAGAGATAGACCCCTCTGCCCAAAAATACATAAATAAAACAATGTAAGGGATATACAATAGATTAATAAAACAAAAAGCTGTAAGTTTTATCTTTATGTTTTAGCCTCATTAAGTATAACTCTTGCCTGTTTAATTCCCTTTAGCATGCATATCTGTTCCTTTTCGATGCTGTGTCTTTCAGCTAGTCACTTCTTGTTATAATTTTATTTGTTATAAGACAGACAAATGATCAGGAAGAATGAATGCATGTGTAAATGTGGTAACCTCCAAATGCTCTGTCCAGGCAAATAATAGATCTTTTTCCACCTATCTCCTCTTCTAGACTACTGCTTCCATACTATCAAATGTGAAAAAAAAAAATGAGCCTTTGACAAATCACAAAATTAAATTCTAAATTCAAAATTATCCCCTTTGTTTCTACAACTCTCTTTACAAAATGTTTTTCTTTTTCTATTACTGATATGTATTTTAAAGACCAATTACCTTCACAAATTCCATAGCAAAGAATTTTTTGTATTCCATCTCCATAAAAAAACTGCTGAAGATCAATTCATGAAGTATCTTACGGGCACCTGCAGATAATTTTGGGGGGAAGTGGAAGAGAATCACCAAGGCAAAAAAAAAAAAAATGCCAGCTATACGAGATGGCAGAATATTACCAAAAAAATTAACATACTAATAGACCTAAAGGAATCAAATATGAGTAGTATTTATTACATTAACATTTAATTATATTAATACTTAATACTTAAAATACTTACACATGTGCGTTTTCCCTCTCATTCTGCCCCTCCACTTTACCTTACTTCATTCTACCTCATCCAAACTTTCTCTATTCCTTTTTATTCGATTTCACTCAAAATTACTCTTACTCTGTCTTCCCTTCTCTATCCCCTTTAGCCTTCTTTCTCACCTTTTACTTTTTGTTCTACATTTGTATTGTAAAAATAAAAATGAACATAGTGTTAATAATGGCACCACTACATGAATATATACTCTTAAGTATTCTTTATTGGCCCTGACTAAACAAAATGGCACTATAATTAAAAGGCAACATCCCCAGGTTTTAACACAGAAGAATACACACTGATTGGTTAACTTTCCTTTAAAATATAATATCTTATCAATCAAGATCACTGATTTAATAAACAAAAAAGATTATAGCTCTACTTTAAGGTCATGCTTCATGGCAAGCAGCATAAGCAAAGACCTACCTACCTTTATAAAGCTTTGCATCCCAAAGCATTAACCTGCTTATGAGACAGGGATTCTCAGAGCCAGGTTCTTCTCTAAGGCATGCTTGGCAAAAGATCTGTCTAAAGTCACCTATAAACGAAAGAAGTCAGGTAACTTTTATTCTCACAATATTTCTTCCACAAGTACATTTCCTACAATAACATGAAAAAAATTAACATTACTTTCCCACAGTCTGATATCAAGAATTCTATCAATATAAAAGAATCGAAAGCTTTACAAAGTATTAGCTATGGCACTTGAAAAGCAATTCTGGGGGCGCCTGGGTGGCTCAGTTGGTTGAGCATCCGACTTCGGCTCAGGTCATGATCTCACAGTTTGTGAGTTCGAGCCCCGCGTTGGGCTCTGTGCTGACAGCTCAGAGCCTGGAGCCTGCTTCTGATTCTGTGCCTCCCTCTCTCTCTGCCCCTCCCCTGCTCATGCTCTGTCTCTCTCTCTGTCTCAAAAATAAATAAAACATTAAAAAAAATTAAAAAAAAAAAGCAATTCTGAAAATTAATCAAAATGTATAAGCCAAAAAAATTTTTTAATTTTATACTCAATGACATTTTTTTAAGTTTATTTATTTATTTTGAGAGAGAGAAAGTGGGAGAGGGGAAGTAGGAGAGAGGGATAGAGGATCCAAATCCATCAGGCTCTGTGCCAACAGCAAAGAGCACGATGCAGGGCTCAAACCCACAAATTGCAAGATGATCACCAGAGCCGAAGTCAGACGCCTAACTGACTGAGCCACCCAGGTGACCCAGTATACTCAATGACATTTTAAACTTTGTGGCTATTTCAAAAACCAGTAGTTTATGAGAAATAAGAAAAACAGGTAATATGCTTACTTGAATAGCTCATAATTTTGTTCATCCAGGAGCCAAGACGCAAAGCAAATTTCTGGTGAGCCATAACCTCAGAGTGTAATACTTCTACGTGAAGTGGATGTTGAGAGACATTTTCTGAATGACTCTACAAATGAAAAAAGTATTTAAAACAAAACAAAAAACTAGTTTTAGAATTTTTATCTTGTTTTAACGAAGTAATCTATTTTTCCAAAAAAACATGACACTTATAGCTTCAAATCTCTGGGACTAAATGGCCCAATCCTATCTTTACTTAGGATGCCAAACCACTTCAACATTGTAATTGTTCTACTTTGGCTCTTGTAATGTGAATTCCTCTTAAAATTCTCCTTCATCCTAATTCAGAAAATTACCTTTATATCTTCCTTTGCTTCCTGACAAGCAGCAAAAGCACCTGCTTTGACAGCCCGACGACCCTAATTATAAACAAACATGAGAATTCAGTAGTAGAATGATAATCCCAATCAATAAGTAATGTATAGCCCAAAGGCCTAATGAGCTCTGAATTATTATAATTATGTGCCAACTGCCTAAAAGTCGTAAGATGGACAATACTTGGATGACAAACCTAAATGTTTAACACATTTGTGAAGCTTCAGAACTTTTGATACTGCTCGTAGAGAATATACTTTAGGATGCTGGATTTTCTCCTTGGCAATAGTATCAGTTCTTTACTTATTATAGTGTATTCCATTCCTATCCAAGAATAACTTAGGTTTTTACTGAACTCCTGCTATATATTTTAAATACTTTTCATGAATGAACTTACAAGTTCCTCAACATGTGTTCCATAACACACTTGTGATCCACTAGTGGGTTACAGGTGTGACCAGGATATTGATTCCTCAAGCCCTAGATCACTACACTTACTAATGCCACACTGCTTCTTCCACTATATTACACTCCTCTCACGGACAGGGATTAGGTTAATAATACTTTTTTACTTGGAAAGACATTTTACTTTGGAAAGATATTTTTAAAAAGCAGAACCACAGAATCAGTATTACGCTAAAAATAGTTGTAATAACATTAAAAAATGTCAAAATTCATACATTCATGCACTCCATAAATTATGGAATGCTATTTCAATAAATTATAGAAACAGACTAAAGCTGACAGTCTTAACTACTTTTTGCCAGAATATTCAATAACTTTCTAATTATTTAGAATGAAAGAGGAAAGGTAATAGTTATCTACAATTATGATACACAGAAAAATCAAGTTTTAACCAATTTACCTAGGACCTAAGAAATAAAGAAAGGGGATGACTGTTCCCAACACAATACTAAAGAGCACTCAGCAAGAGTTCAGTCAACACCCAATTCTCAGGAAGCTGACTTAAGAGAGCACAATTCAAATGAAGCTCACGAACCTCTTTGTCTATGGCAGTGGTGTGCAACTGGGCCTCTGCAAGCTCACAGTCAAGAGCCCTTTGTAGACTGTATATGACGTGGTCATATGAATGGTGTTCATCATTGAAAAGGACACAATAGTATCTTTCATTTTTCTCCCTGTTAAAAAAAAAAAGAAGATATATTCAAAAAAAAATTTTTTTTTACATTTTATTTATTTTTGATAGAGAGACACAGAGCAGAAGTGGGGGAGGGGCAGAGAGAGAGGGAGACACAGAATCCGAAGCAGGCTCCAGGCTCTGAGCTGTCAGCACAGAGCACAGAGCCCAATGCAGGGCTTGAACTCACAAACCGCGATATCATGATCTGAGCCGAAGTCGGACGCTCAACCGACTGAGCCACCCAGGCACCCCCAAAAAAGATATGTTCAGATACTGAAACAAATAAAGGAAAACGTGAAAAATAGGCTAAGGTAATATACAACATCTGTAACAAAGCACCACCATGTAGTTTCTTATGTATGAGAAAGTACCACTGTAATAACTGATACAGGAGATTATTTCAAGTGGTACAGTGCCATGAAATTTTTAAAACCCTGATAAAAGCACTACTGTCTCCATTTTTAAAAATTATTTCCAGGTGTGAATGATTACTTTCAGTTTAGTGGGAATATGTCTTTAATACTACTTACTCTTAACCCTTGCTAATCTCCTACTGTGGCAAAGGGAGACAGCCTTGGGCTCAGGACCTTCAAGCAGGCAACGATAAATAGTAAATAACTAATACTTAGTTTTCATTGAATTTATTCTTACTTTTACCTTATATTTAATTAATAAATTAATTCATTTTTTAAAGTTTATTTTTATTTGGCGGGGGGGGGGGGGGGGGGGTGCACAAAGTGAGGGAGAGAGAGAATCCCAAACAGGCTTCCTGCTGTCAGCATGCTGACAAGACCTGAGCTGAAACCAAGAGTCGGATGCTTAACTGACTGAGCCATCCAGGCGTCCCACCTTCCATTTAAGTGATACTGGTTTTATAGAACATTTAACAAAAATGTGAACAAAAAAAGGTGTATAGATTTAAAGTGCTAGCACTACCATTTGACTGAGGGACCTTAGGTTGCTTAAGCTTTTAGTCTTGCTGAGATGACAAAGCCTCTTCTATCTTTAAAAGAATATTAACAGGGGAGCCTGGGTGGCTCAATCAGTTAAGTGTCACACTCTTGGTTTTGGCTCAGGTCATGATCTCACAGTTTCAGGAGTTCACGCCCCAAGATTGGCTCTCCACTGGCAGTGTGGGGCCTGCTTGGAATTCTCTCTCCCTCTCTCTCTGCCCCTCCCCTGCTCGTGCTGTCTCTGTCTCTCTCAAAATAAATAAATAAAATTTAAGAAAAAAATATAAAAAGAGTATAATAACCCATTTACAACAACATGGAAAGAACAAGAATGTATTATGCTAAGCAAAATAAGTCAGAGAAAGACAAATATATGATTTCATTCATGAAATTTAGGAAACAAAACAGATGAAAATAGGGGAAGGGAAGGAAAAATAAGATAAAAACAGAGAGGCAAACCATAAGAAACTCTTAAATAGAACTGAGGGTTGCTGGAGGGGTGTGGGATAGGCTAAATGGGTGATGGGCATTAAGGAGGGCACTTGTTAGGATGACCACTGGGTGTAAGGGATGAATCTCTAAATTCTACTCCTGAAACCATTATTACACTGTATGTTAACTAACTTGGATTTAAATTTAAAAAATAAATTAATTTTAAAAAGACACACATTGCTACTCAAAAAAAAGAAAAATCAGCAACAACAAAAATAAAAATAAAAAGAGTATAATATCTACATTCAAGAATGGTGTAAGGATCTTATAAAAATGTGAAAACACAAATGTCAAATGTTATTATCAGTTTTAAACAGTTTATAATATGCTTTTACCATACACTCAATAGATTCCATAACTCTAAGAGGAAAATTTTCTCAGGCCTCTTAGAGCTCAGGAAACAGGTTCAAAAAGACTTCTCCAGGGGTGCCTGGCTGGATCAGTCAGTAGACTCTTGTCTCAGGGTCATGAGTTCAAGCCCTGAGTGTAGAGCTTACTTTAAAAATAAATAAATAAAAGACTTCTCTATGGTCACAATGCCAATAAAACCATGAGAAGGCCTGAAACTCAGGTCTATGAATCTAAAGTCTGGTGCTACACCATATACATACTAAAAGCTCATGCAACCCTCCCTTTTCAGGCAGGCAGAACACTAGTATTGTTTACCAACACAAAGTTTCTTGAAAGGTTTCACCGACATTATCACCTATCTGAAATTAAAGCCTTTGTGAATGCAATCTCTGATGACCTTTATTTCCCCAAGCATTTTATGGCCCAGCAAGAGTCAAAACAATATATGTAATGTCTTTATAAATTAGAATTTTTAGTTCTCTCTCCTCCTAAAATAAAACAAACAAACCCCAATAAACTCAAAGAACAATGGTATTTAAATTTATAATGCAATTTTGTGAAATCCCAGTATTACACAGATAGAAAAATTCCCACAAGGCCCAAACCATATTTTCAATATCAGGTCTGGAATTCTCTTGTGGATTTATAAGGTAAGAGCAAATATTACTGAGACTGAAAGACTCATCGCTGTTAGAAAGTGCTGGGTTTTAGTTTAAAAATGTTAAATCCTTCTAACTGAAATAATCCTAGGTATCAAAGCACATGGCAAAGAGCTACCTCCTCATTCCTACCACAAACCTCTAGGGAAATCTGGAGGTTGATCTAGGGCAGGATCAAACTGGGCAATTTACTTCTCAGTTTAACTGGAATGAGAAGCTGCCAGATCATTTAGAATAAGACCCCCAAAATGCTTTTCCTTCTTTTGGTTTAACTTCTGTTTAGTGCTAAAACAGAACATCTCATATAAATGGAAATTTTGGAAGTATTCCCCATAAGATAATTTTCCACAAAATTTTCATAATGCTGATAAGCAGTAAATAACAGCAACAAAAACATTTTTCTAACATTTATTTTGCAGTATCAATAATCATTGCTAAAACTTCTCCCTTTTGAAAAATGTCCCTACCTTCTCTGGAGTTCAGGAGGCAGTTCTTTCTCCTCTTCCCATATAGTCATTTCTACAATGTATTTTATCACTGAAGGGAATATTTTCCGGGCTTGGGCAATTACCTCTTCATTCAATGGGCAACGTAAACTCTGTAAGAAAGTATAAAAAAACAAAAAAACAAAAAAACAGAATTACCAACACTGAGAAAATATTATTAATTTAGAAATATTTTAATGATTTCATTACACCATCCTTCAGGAATGAATTCAAATTGAGCTCAAGAGGGTTGCTATTCACATCAGATTCACTTAATTCCTTGTGGCCAACTTAGTGCTACAGATAGAAAAGGAGGGGGGTGGGATCTTAAAAAAAGAAAAAGAAAAGGAGACAGAACCAGAGTCCCCTTCTGAGGGATGCTCTCCCTTATGAATGTTCTCTGCCTTTCTGAGTAGCCTAATTATGGTAATATCAAAGAACATTTGGTTATCTCTTAAAGCTCACAAAAAACTTATTTATTTCAACTGAAGCTCATAGCCACTCTGTAAGACAGGCAGAGATAGGCATTGAAAGGATAAGGTGGGGCAGGGGGCGCCTGGGTGGCCCAGTCGCTTAAGCATCCGATTTCAGCATAGGTCATGACCTCGTGGTTCGTAGGTTCGAGCCCCACACTGGGCTCTGTGCTGAGCTCTCAGAGCTTGGAGGCTGCTTCATGTGTGTCTCTCTCTCTGCCCCTTCCCCACTCATGCTCTGTCTCTCTGTCTCTCTCTCAAAAATAAATAAACATTAAAAAAAATGTTCAATAAAGGATAAGGAACCCTTCCAAGGTAAAAGAGGCTATAAATAGCAGAAGACTAAAACCTGAGTCTTTGACTCCTAAAAAAAACAATGTTCTTTTTATTACAGACCACCACCTCCTTAACAAAACGCTTGTTGAAACGAATCAGCTAAAAAATGCATTCAGATGCTCTGTATCACAAGCCATGACAGAAATACAAATCAAAACCACAATGAGGGGTGCCTGGGTGGGTCAGTTGGTTAAGCATGGACTCTTGATTTAGGCTCAGGTCATGAGGTCATGGTTTGTGAGACTGAGCCCACATCAGGCTCTGGGCTGACAGTGCGGTGCCTGCTTGGGATTCTCTTCTCTCTGTCTCTCTCTCTCAAAATAACTAAATAAACACACACAAAAAAACCCACAATGAGATACTTCTTCACACTGCTACAGTGACAATAATAAAAAAGACAGACAACAAGCACTGGCTAGGATGTAGAGGAATTTGAACCCTTACACACTACTGGAGGGAATGTGAAATGGTACAGTCAATTTGGAAAACAGTCTGACAGATGCTCAAAATATTTAGCATAGTTATATGACCCAGCAATTACATTCTACATATCTATCCAAGATAAACAAAAATATCTCTGGAATAAAAACGTATACACAAATATTCATAGCATCTTTATTCATAATAGCCAAACAGTGGAAACAACCCCAATGTCCACCAACCGTTGAATGGATAAATAAAATGTGAATATTTATACAACATAATATAATTTGGCCATGAGAAGGAATGAAGTAAATGGTACAACATGGATGAACCTTGAAAACATTATGCTGGTGAAAAAAGCCAATCAAAAGAACATATAGTGTATGATCACATTCATATAAAATGTCTAGAATAGGCAAACCTATAGAGACAGAAAGTACAACAGTGGTTGCCTAAAGCTGATGAGTCTGGAAGAAATAGAGAGTGACTGCTGATGGGTACAGGGTTTCTTTTGGGGGTGATGAAAAGCTTCTATAATTGAGGTGATGGTTGAACAACTCTGTAAATATACCAAAAAGCACTGAATTGTACACTTTATTTTTATTCGTTGACTTGTACACTTTAAATGGGTGAATCTTTAAATATGGCATGCAATTTTTAAATATGGCAACTCAACAGGCTGTTTAAACAAAAGAGTAAACAGGAAAAAATACAGGAGCTCTTTAAGACTAAAAAAAATCCCGTAGAAATTCAGGGTAAGATTTTAATATTAAATTTTAACCTATCTGCTGCTGACTGTTCTAATGAACTGTCTTTTACTCTGTGTTCAGAATAAAATCTTAACCTATGCATTTTTACTCTTTTACACCAATTTTTTCTCACTCACCAATGCTTTATAATTTCAATTTTTACCTTCTTTTCAATATGTCACCTTCTCTTAGGAGATTTTGCTCAGAATCATTTACCAGAGAGAGAAACAAAGAGAGTCAAAGTACTAAGACCAATATTGGTCCACTACATTCCTCTTTCTTATATATTTTTTAGCTCAATATATCCTTTTGAATTCTTAAAAACAAAACAAAACAAAAAAAAAAAAAACCTAGTCTGAGGTGAACAGTTAAAAGAATCAACTCATGGGGTGCCTTGGTGGCTCGGTCAGTTAAGCGTCCTACTCTTGATTTTGGCCCAGGTGATGATCTCACAGTTTGTGGATTTGGGCTCCATCTCTGTCAGGCTCTGCACTGATATCACGGAGCCTACCTGGGATTCTCTTGCTCTCCCTCTCTCTAACCCTTCCCTGCTTGCACATGTGCTCTCTCGCTCTCTCTCTCTCTCTCTCAAAATAAACAAATAAATAATATATATCATATAATATATAATAATATGATAATATATAATATATTATATATTATAATATATAATATATAATATATTATATATTATAATATATAATAATATATTAATATTTTATATATGCATATATTTATATTATATATATGTTTACATAAATATGTATAAACAACTCATTATTTCTATACCATATCATTCAGAGTTCTTTAGAAGAGGTCTGGTAAATATATAAGAAACTTTCAATCAAAGCATCTAAAGCTTAGAAAATAAGAAGGTCGGGGGGTGCCTGGTTGGCTCAGTCGGTTGAGCATCCAACTTCGGCTCAGGTCATGAACTCACAGTCTGTGAGTTCAAGCCCTGAGTCAGGCTCTGTGCTGACAACTCAGAGCATGGAGCCTGCTTCAGATTCTCTGTCTCCCTCTCTCTCTGCCCCTCCCTCACTCATGCTCTGTCTCTCTCTGCCAAAAATAAATAAACATTTTTTTTAAATTAAAAAAAAAGAAAATAAGAAGGTCAATGAGAGGAAACAAAAGGGCTGTAATGTAAACAGAGAGAAAAAAAAAAAAACAAAACCAACCTTAAGTGCAGGACTTGAGAGAAACTGCTTTCACATATACCAGAAAGCAGCTTCTCTTGAAAAGACATTGCCAAATGCTGGATGACTGACTGATTAGTATCAGCCAGATCTGATTATACTTGGTAAATCCCCACTATGGCTAGCACAATGCAACGCACCTGGTAGAGTACGGATTCCGTTCACCAAAGCAGAGATGAAACAAAATGCTATGTACACAGGGCTGTTTGTGTTGAGTGAATTGATTAGTTATGTGCTAGTCATAGGTACCTTTCTCTCACCTCCAGATAATGACTTAGTTCCAAAATAACCAAATTTACCTTTAGGATAAGCCTAAATGACCAATCACCTTTTCAATCAAATTCTAAATCCAGAGAAATCCAAGATCAGTTTAGTTCATAACTAAATTCAGTATTCTGAGGCAATATGATTCAAGAAAACCCCAACAGACTGGAAATCCATGAGGCAGAGGAAGGGAAGCTAGTTTTGTAAACTCAGTGAGTCAACTTAACTCCCAAGGAGTCTTTGGTATTTAAAAAGAAAGACAGGAGCGCCTGGGTGGCTCAGTCAGTTAAGCATCCAACTTCAGTTCAGGTCATGATCTGGCAGTTCGTGAGTTCGAGCCTCACATTGGGCTCTGTGCTGACAGCTCAGAGCCTGGGGTCTGCTCCAGATTCTGTGTCTTCTTCTCTCTGCACCTCCCCCACTCATGCTTTGTCTCTCTCTCTCTCTCAAAAATAAATAAAAACGTTAAAACAAAACAAAACTTAAGGGGCACCTCAGTGGCTCAGTAAGTTAAGCGTCTGACTTGAGCTCAGGTCATGATCTTGCAGTTCGTGAATTCAAGCCCTGCGTCGGGCTCTGTGCTGACAGCTCAGAGCCTAAACCTGCTTCAGATTCTGTGTCTCCCTCTCTCTCTGTCCCTCCTCCACTCACACTCTGTCTCTCAAAAATAAACATTAAAAAATTTTTTTAAATTTAAAATGCAAAGACAGTTTTTCCATAATAAAATTACTTTCTGACTTTATTTCAAGACATTTCAGTATTCTTTCAAAAATATTAGAAGAGGAAAGTGAAATAATCAGAATTAAGAATATCTGTTAAAATAAAAATGAGAATAAATTTGAAAGAGTTAAATGGTATTTCAGGTAATAGACATTTGATAATATTTAATCAAGTAACAGGTACTTGATAAATATTTGTTAAATGAAGGAATGGCCATCTGAGATCCGGGCAAGTAAACGAGTAAGAGAGAAGAGGCAATCTAAACATCAAGTGCTGAATAATAAAGTAAATGGGGGAAAGTGGTAACAATTGGTGAATGGATATGAATGTCCTTTGTACTCTTTTTATTTTTATAGCTTTTCATAAATTTGAAATTAAATTCAAGGTTTTAAAAACCGTGTTGGATCCCAGAATCTAAAGATCTGAATTTTATGTCCAATTTTGCCACTGGCCAGATCTGCAAACCTGAGCAAGCCACTTAACTTTACTGAGGGTGTGTTTCTCCTTCCATAAAATGGAGCTACTATATAAGTACCTCATAAAGTAGTAATGGAAGATAAAATAATAATGCCTGTGAAAGATCCCTGTTAAATCTAAAATATACAAATGTGAGGTATTATTAGTATCAGAAGTAAGAACAGGTAATGGGAAAAGTAGTCGGAGCTGTAATAACACTAATGATGATGATAGCTAACATTTACTGGGTCCTTACAATATGCCAGGCATATTCTAAGGCTAAGCACTTTACCTGTATTATCTCATTTAATCCTCATAGCCCTGTGAGGCAGATGGTATTATCTCCCAGTTAGAGATAAACTGAAGGGTAGAAAGGTTGAATAACTCTGCCAAAGTCACAGAGCTAATTAGTCAGGTTATAAAGCAAACCAAGGATACCTGTTCTAGAGCCCTTCACGTTGTGCTCTAATGCTTCTACTCAAGAGAAGAGAACACATTTCATTTCTCAAGATATAATTCCATTTCTTTACATTTTGGGTTTCGTAAAATAGGGTATACTACACACGTGAGTGGTCAGATAGCACAAATATACAGAATACCAGGGGTTTCTTAGTGATAGATCATTATACTTTATGACATATTGCAGTGTTTTTTCCAGTATGTCATTATTTCCTCCTAACAAGTTTATAATTTCTTTTCTAAAAAATATTTTAGGGGTGCCTGGGTGGCTCAGCTGGTTAAGCATCTGACTCTTGATTTCGGCTCAGGTCATGATCTCACGAATTGTGAGATCAAGTCCCATGTCAGGCTCTGCACTGGCAGCGCAGTGCCTACTTGGGATTCTCTCTCCCTCCTGCTCTCTCTGCCCCTCCCCCATGCACTTTCATGTGCTCTCTCTCTCGAAAATGAATTGACTTGAAAAAATAAAAATAAAAAATAAAAAAGCTTTTAAAAATCCTTGATATTTTGGAATGTATCTGATCAAGTTTTTTCTATTTTTTTCCTCAAATGGGTCGTCAGTTATGTAGCACCACCAACCAGAAATTCTGTCTATACTACCAATTTGGGTCTATATACTCTTTTCTATTCCATTATCTGCTGTCTGTTCCTATAGCAAGAGTCACATTGTTTGGATTACTAGAGCTCTTTAACACATTTTAAATCTGTTAGACCTATTCACACTCCTAACTCTTCATTTCAGCTTTTCCTGACAAATTTCACAAACTATTTTTCCAGAAGAACTTTTGACTACTTTGTCAAGTTCCAAAAGAGTATTTGGCTGGGGATATATTGACTTTGTGGATTAATTCTAGAAAAAGTTTTATCTTTGTAATATTGAATCTTCCAATCTAAGAATGAAGCTTGTCTTCTGATTTTTTTTTTTTTCTTTCATGCCTATCAGAGTACAGTTTTCAAGTTTTTTAAAAATACAGCTGGTAGAGGGGTACCTGAGTGGCTCAGTCAGTTGGATGTCTGACTTCAGTTCAGGTCATGACCTCACAGTTAATGGGCTCAAGCCCTACATGGAGTTCTGTGCTGACAGCTCAGAGCCTGGAGCCTAATTCAGATTCTCTACCTCCATCTCTGTCCCTCCCCCGCTCACACTCTGTCTCTCAAAAATAAATAAACGTTAAAAAAAATACAGCTGGCAGATTTCTTACTTTTTTCCAAGGTATTTTATCTTTTCTCATGCTACAGTGAATGAGATCTTTTCTTCCATTACATTTTTTTTTTAAGTGATCTCTATACCCAACGTGGGGCTTGAACTCAAAACCCTGAGATGGAGAGTCAGATGCTCTACTGAATGAGCCAGCCAGGCACTCCTTTTCACTACATTTTCTAAAAGCTATTGCTTGTAAGGGCATTTAAGTAATATTTGTTAAATACACTAAATAGAAAAACTAATGGTTTTTAATATGAGTTCTGTAACCAATAACTTGATCAAGCTCTACTCTAGTTTCCATTTCTTTTCTAGTTAATATTCTTGGGTTTTCCAGGTATACACTCATGAGTATTTTGCCTCCTCTCCAATACTGATATATTTTAGTTCATCTTGTGAGTCTATTTGATTAACTTCCAGGAGGTGTTAAATAACAGTGGCAATAGATTTCCTTCTCTTGTCTCTATAATGGGAATACACTAATGTTTCGTCATCAAACATGATTAATGACTTTTGATTTCAGGTCAATAATCCTGGAAGAAACTGAGAATGTTATCAAAGAGCTAACTTTCCCAGAAAATGCCAGGATTAATGGTTTCACAGGTGAATTCCAAGAAGAGTTCATTCCAGGAACATAAGTATGACAGTGTTACATGATTGTTTTAAACTTCATTTCACCTGCTAATGTTTTATTTAGTATTTCAGCATAACAATTATTAATAAAACTGATCTGTAAATTCTATATTTTGCCAGATCTGAGATCAATATAATGTTAGCTTTATGTAACAAATTTGGAAACTTTCTCTTTTCCCCTTGCTATGCTTAAGAACAGTTTCTATGCTTTTGTTTATCTGGAGTTTACTTGATGATTTTTATTTATTTTTATCAATAAAAAATTTTAAATATAGAAAACTAAGATCAGTATAAGAAACACAACTTTTACCTAAGATTTAGGTAATTTAGGTTATTTTCCATACATGTATTTTTTTGTTGAAGTATTTTAAGGTTTACCCCCAAATACTTTGATATGTATCTATAAAAATTTTTTCCTACATAATCATAATACCATTATTATATCTAATAACATTAACAATAATTTTTAAACATCATCTATGTCTTGAGCATATTCAATTTTCCTAATTATTCCCAAAATATCTATAGCATTTGATTATGCCTAAGTCATTTACATCTAAATGAATGTCCCTTCCACACCTCCAGCCTTTTGTTCTTCATGACAGAAACCAGGCCAGATTTCCTATAAAAACTCCTACATTCTAGATTTATCGTGAAATGTCCTATGTTTCCCACTTATCTTCCTTGTGGTCTTCTTTATGTTTTTCATGTCTTCCCTGTATTTCCTATAAGCTAGAAGTTAGACCTCAAAGTTTCATTAAGTTCAGCTTAAACATTTATTTATTTAATTTTTTTAATGTTTATTTATTTTTGAGCATGAGTGGGAAAGGGACAGAGAGACAGAGAGACACAGAATCTGAAGCAGGCTCCATGCTCTGAGATGTCAGCACACAGACTGAGGTGGGGCTGAAATTCATGAACCGCGAGATAATGACCTGAACTGAAGTTGGATGTTTAACCAACTGAGCCACCCAGGCATCCCAGGTTAAACACTTTTATCAAGCATATTTCAGGGGTGCCTGGGTGCCCCAGTAGGTTAAGCAACTGACTTCAGCTCAGGTCATGATCTTGCAGTTCGTGATTTTGAGCCCCGTGTCAGGCTCTATACTGACAGCTCAGAGCCTGGAGCCTGCTTTGGATTCTGTGTCTCCCTCTCTCTGCCTCTCCCCCGACTTGTGCTCTCTCTCTCTCTCTCTCTCAAAAATAAATAAAATGTTAAAAAAAATTTAAAGAAAGAATATTTCATAAGTGAGGCTCTAGGTACTTCAATTTTTTAACAGCATGAGATGTAATTCACCAACCACACAATGCACTCAAAATATACTATTTAATGGTTTTTAGTATATTTATAAATATTTGTAACTATTACATCACTAGACATGTTTCATGACCTCAAAAAAACAAAAACAAAAAAACCCTTTAGTGATTTCTTCCTCCCTCACCACAGGCTTCATCTCCCTAGACCTAAACAACCACTAATCTATTTTCTGTCCCTATAAATGCACCTATTCCAGACGTTCATTTAAATGTAATCGGCTGCTCTGGAAAACAGTGTGGAGGTTCCTCAAAAAATTAAAAATAGATCTACCCTATGACCCAGCAATAGCACTGCTAGGAATTTACCCAAGGGATACAGGAGTGCTGATGCATAGGGGCACTTGTACCCTAATGTTTATAGCAGCACTTTCAACAATAGCCAAATTATGGAAAGAGCCTAAACGTCCATCAACTGATGAATGGATAAAGAAATTGTGGCTTATATATATACACAATGGAATACTATGTGGCAATGAGAAAGAATGAAATATGGCCTTTTGTAGCAACGCGGATGGAACTGGAGAGTGTTACGCTAAGTGAAATAAGTCATGCAGAGAAAGACAGATACCATACGTTTTCACTCTTACGTGGATCCTGAGAAACTTAACAGAAGACCATGGGGGGGGTGGGGGGGAAGAGGTTAGAGAGGGAGGGAACCAAAGCATAAGAGACTCTTAAAGACTGAGAATAAACTGAGGGTTGATGGGGGATGGGAGGGAGGGGAGGGTGGGTGGTGGGTATTGAGGAGGGCACCTGTTGGGATCAGCACTGGGTGTTGCATGGAAACCAATTTGACAATAAATTTCATATTAAAAATAATTAAAATAAAATAAAATAAAATAAAATAAATGTAATCATATGTGATCTTTTGTAACTGGCTTCTTTCACTTAGCATAATACTTTTAAGGTTCCTTCAAATTGAAGTATGTTTCATTACCTCTCTTTTATAGCCAAATAATACATTATATCAATTTACCCATATTTGTTTATCCATTTATCAGCTGATGGGCAGTTGGGTTGTTTCTACCTTTTATTATGAATACTATATTTTATTATGAATACTATAATTTATTATGAATGCTATAATTTATTATGAATACTATATGAATATTACATTATCCTATAATAATACTATTTAATTACAATAATACTAATATATTATGTAAGTTCTAGATATAAGTTCCTTATCAGATAATATGATTTGCAAACATATTTCTCCCATTCTATAGGCTTTTCATTTTCTTGACAGTGTCCTTTGATGAAGTCCAATTATCTATTCTTTCTTTTATTACTCAGGCTTCTGCTGTCATATCTATCAATCCACTGCCAAATCTGAGGTCATGATGATTTACCCTCTGTTTTCTTCTAAGAGTTTTATAGTTTTAGCTCTCACATTTAGGTCTTTGACCCATTTTGAATTAATTTTTGTGTACAGTGTGAGCTAGGGATCCAGATTCATTCTTTTGCATGGGGATATCCAGTTGTTCTGGTACCATTTGATAAAAAACAGTATTCCCTAGTGAATGGCCTTTGTATTCTAGTTGAAAAACAGTTGACCACAGACATGTGGGTTTACTTCCGAGCTCTCAAATCTATTCTCATGATCTCTATGCTTATCATTATGTCATACCACACTGTCTTGATTACTGTTGCTTTGTAGTAGGTTTTGAAATAGGGAAGTGTGAGTCTTCCAAGTCTGTTCTTTTCCAAGGTTGTTTTGGCTATTCTGGGTCTCTTAGAATTCAATATAAATTTTAGAGTAAGCCTGTCAATTTAAAAAGAGAGAGAGAAAAAAAATTCCCAGCTGTAATTCTGATAGCAATTGTGCTGAATCTGTACATCAACTTGGGGAGTATGGCCTTTGATGTGATTTATAGTAAGAAATATATTTGGTCTTCACTGTTTCTGGTTCAGAGCTCCTGAAACTCTTGGAATTTCCAAAGGGATGAGGAATTTTTAAAAGTCTTACATTGTGCTATTGAAGTGACTTTTAGAAAGCATCTAAGATGGGGGCTGGGTGACCATGATTTAATCAACCATGCCCCTATGTAGTGAAACCCAAAAGGACAGAATATGGAGTACTTCTGGGTTGGTGAACACACAGAGATTTGGGGAAGGTGGTACACTCAGAGAGCTGAAAGATCTTAGCCTGTGGGATCTAATGCTTATTGCCAGGCAGACAGTGTCAGGGTTGAGCTAAATTTATGGGACCTAGGTCAGTGTCAACAGAGAACTGAGTTTGATGACTTGATGGTGTTGGGAAAAAAAACACCCATTGTACTGCTACATTAACAATTTTAAGTCTTCCAAATACCATCTGATTTCACTCATGCAGAATTTAAGAAACAAAACAAACGAGCAAAGGGGAAAAAAAGAGAGAGGCAAACCAAGAAACACACTCTTAACTATACAGAACAAACTGATGGTTACCAGAGGGGAGGTGAGGAGCGGGTGGGGATGGGAGAAGTAGGTGATGGAGATTAAGGAGTACACTTGTCATGACGAGCACTGGGTAAAGTATGGAAGTGTTGAACCACTATATTGTACACCTGAAACTAACGTTATACTGTATGTTAACTGGAATTAAAATAAAAACTTAAAAAAAAAAAACCTGTAAGTCTTCTAATCCAGAAACATAGGATGTTTTTCCATTTATTGAGATCTTGAATTTCTTTCAACAGTGTTCAACAGTTTTCAGAATATAAATTTTATACTGCTTTTGGTATTTCTAAATATTTTATTCTATTTGATACGATAGTAAATGTGGATTTTTTTCTCAATTTCTTCTTCAGATTTTTCAAAACTGATGTATAAAAATATAAGTAATTTCTGTATAATTATCTTGTATCCTACATTCTTGCTGAACTTATTAGTTCTAATAATTTTTTTTTTGTGGATTCCTTAAGATTTTCCATATACAAAGTCATGTTAATCTGCAAAGAGAGCTGGTTTTATTTTTTCCTTTCCAATCTGGATGCCTTTTCTTTTTCTTGCATTACTAATTGCCCTAGCTAGAACCTCCAATAGAGTATTAAATAGATGTGGCAAGAGCAGAATCTTTGTCTTGTTCCTGATCTTAAGGGGAAAGTATCTAATAGCTGTGAGGTTTTCCATATACGTCCTCTATCAGGGTTGAGGAAGTTCCTTATAAGTTTAAGTCTTTTTTATGATGAAAGTGTGCCGGCTTTAGTAAAAGGCTTTTGCTACATCTAGTAAGATGATCTTGTGGTTTGGGTTTTTTTTTTTTAATATGGTGTATTATATTAACTGATTTTTAGATGTTAACCTATGGACTTTATTTTATATGCTATGAAGAGACTCATTATGCCATATTGCCCTGCTATTAGTAATGATGCTAATATTGATGACTAGTTTCAGGAGATGACAGTATGATACCTCCATTATAAAGTTTCACTTTTTTCCTTTATGACTAGCAGGTAATCTATGAGATGACAATTTAGAACTATGTGAATACTGTTCCTTATCAACTGATGTCTTAATGGGTTTAGCATCTATTAATGATCCTTGTCTGAATCAAATATTTCCTTAGGGTTTGCAAAATGTTAATTATTCTAGGGGCGCTTGGGTGGCTCAGTTGGTTGAGTGTCCAACTTCGGCTCAGGTCATGATCTCACGGCTTGTGAGTTTGAGCCCCTTGTCGGGCTCTATGCTGACAGCTCGGAGCCTGGGGCCTGCTTCGGATTCTGTGTCTCCCTCTCTCTGTGCCCTCCCCCACTCATGCTCTGTCTCTCTCTCTCTCTCTCAAAAATAAATAAACATTTAAAAAAATTTTTTAAATGATGGGGCGCCTCTGTGGCTCAGTCGGTTGAGCATCTGACTTCGGCTTGGGTCATGATCTCTCATCTCAGTCTGTGAGTTCGAGCCCTGCGTCGGGCTGTGTGCTCTCAGCTCGGAGCCTGAAGCCTGTTTCGGATTCTGTGACTCCCTCTCTCTCTGCCCCTCCCCCACTCATGCTCTGTCTCTTTCTCTCTCTCTCAAAAATAAACATTAAAAACAATTTTTTTAAATAAAAAATGTTAATTATTCTAATTCTACTAAATCTTCTCTATTAGGGAGCTAGCATGCATCTAGAAAGAAGAGCTTTAGGGGCGCCTGGGTGGCTCAGTCGGTTAAGCGTCCGACTTCAGCTCAGGTCACAATCTCGCGGTCTGTGGGTTCGAGCCCCGCGTCGGGCTCTGGGCTGATGGCTCAGAGCCTGGAGCCTGCTTCCGGTTCTGTGTCTCCCTCTCTCTCTGCCCCTCCCCCGTTCATGCTCTGTCTCTCTCTGTCTCAAAAATAAATAAACGTTAAAAAAAAAAAAAAAAAAAAGAAGAGCTTTACCTCATATACTGGTAATACTTGTTTACAATGGAATACAATTCCTATCGAAAAAGTAGAATAAATGCTTAGTTCATTCCCTTTACCAATTTTTAGAGTGAAGAAATTACATAACAACCATCACCATAGCAATGAACCAGTGACTTGGCAACATTATTTTTTTATTTAAGCTCTCTATAAGTTTTATTAGAAATTCATGAATTTTCATGTACTTTGATTCATTCAATTATAGTAGTTACTTATTAGTATTATTTTGATACTCCAATTGCCCAACTCAGATCAGTGACAGCTCTTTCAAGTTAGATCCTAGATTCTTTTGATACAAACCCATCCTCACAAGCTTACCTATTCCCTGATAATGTATTTTCACCTGGTCAGGTATTTTTATAAGCCCTGATTTCTTTTAGTGAGTAATGCTACTTAAAGACATCAAAATCTGGGCGCTAAGGGTCTTCACTGCTATAGGACTACATGGAACAGTTTAAAGACTACTAAAACTATTTCTTGCAGTTTTGAAAAGGATTACTCTGTGAAACCATTTGAACACAGCATTTTTTAGGGAAGTACTTTCTTGTGACAGACTATATTCTGAATCTCTTCAATGGTTATTAACTGTTTATGTTTTCTCTTTGTTTGAATAAATTATAAAATTGTATATTATTTGATAAAATGATCCATCTTCAAATGTATTTGCACAGTCATGTAAAGAGTCTTTTATAATCCTTTCAATTTCTTCTTTGTCTATGGGTCTATAGTTATTTTCCCATTCTCCTTCCTAATTGTCTGTATCTGGGCTTGCCCACTTTTTCTTGATTAGGATATATAATGGATAATCAATTTGTTGACTATTTTTTTCTTTAAGAAAAGCATTATTAAAGTTATGTGTCAATTCTACTGTTCCATTTGCTCTTTTAGGCTTATATATTGTTCATTCTTACTTCTCAAATTGACTGCTTAACAAATAGAACCAAGAAATTCACTCTTTCTTTAGACAAATAAAGAACACAGAGTGGAATAAAACTCCTTACATTTAAATACTGGAACATAAAACTCAGGATTCTTAATGGAATTGAGTTTAATCCACACACATAACATTTATCTCCATCTAATTGTATCGCGCTTAAAATAATTAGCAATTTTTAAAAATAATATTCCTTACCTCTTTTGTGGTACCTGCTCTTCCAGGTTCATGAATTATACAAAAAGGGCCTGTTTTCCATGCCTCTGTGTCTCCACAGTCACAAAATCCCCCTCCAGTAGAAGTATGCATCTGACAAATGAAAAATGAGTTTGTCTTGATTTCAAAACATCTTACAAAGCAAGAAAGGATAAAGATGACTCAATACTCCCCAATACTTAAACATTACTTGCCTTTAATGAAATAGAAAATATATCTGAAACCATTTTGGTTAACAAGAAAATAATCTAAATACTTAATCATAACAAAAATGAGCCTTCAAAGTGATAAAATTTTGAAACATGCTTTGAAACATCTAATTTTTAAATAACAATTTTTAAAATTGTGTACTAATGGAGAACAGATTGTGAAGTATGCAAAAAAAAAAAACCACCATACAACACCTAAAATGCTCGAGTAATGAGATTTTTCTGCTTAAACACACTTTTAAAACTCATTATAATAATACTTATATGTTGAAGAAATGTATACAATATTTACAATTATTTGATGTTCCATTGTACCTAAATTTTTTACAACCCTTTTCCTTTGAAGGTTCCTGCAAACAACAAAAAAATAATGCAGATATGTGAATCCGGATAGAGGATGATGACAATGGCCTAATTTTGAATCTCTCCCCAAATTCCCCCCTCCAAAACATACAATGAACAAGGAAAGCACTAAAACCACATGACTCATGTCCACAGCATTACTGAGAGATGAAAAATAAATGCCACAATCTTCAAATGATTTGTTCCATTAAAGTTCCTGTTGCCTATTACTTCAAGCTTATAAATGCAGACGAGAAAGGAGCTTAAGAGATTCCATGAAAGAGAAGAGATGGGTACAGAGGACTTAGATGAAGCACAGACAAAATCATGCCCAAAATCGTGCTGAGGAACAACTACTGAACACAGGTTGAGACTTGGGCGTTCACAGACAAAGAGATCAAAAGTGAGTAGGACCAGCAGTAGCAACCTCAGAGAAGCATTGCTTTTGTAGGAAAATGAAATACAGAAAAAAAGGTGATAAGCCCTTAAAGATTTGCCAGTAAATGAAAAAAGGAAACAAGAAGGAAAAATTAAGGATCATACAGAAATGAGAAACAACACATGCCAAATGCTCTCATCCCACCTCTACTCTCAACATCATCTATAAAAGAAATTACACAGAAGAGGGCAGAACTGACAGAAAACAGCACTTGTAAACCCTGTCCATGAAATGAAAAAGAAGAAACAGACCATATTCATTCAAAACTATAACCAGGGTGCCTGGGTGGCTCAGTCAGTTAAGTGTCCACCTTCGGCTCAGGTCATGATCTTGTGGTTTGTGGGTTCAAGCCCCATGTTGGGCACTGTGCTGACAGCTGAGAGCCTAGAGCCTGGTTTGGATTCTGTGCCTCCCTCTCTCTCTGCCCCTCCCCCCCACTCTCTCTCTCTCTTTCTCTCTCTCTCTCTCTCAAAAGCAAACATTAAAAAAATTTTAAATATATATACAAAACTATTACCAAAAAAGAAAGGCAAAAAATGCAGTCAGAGCCAAAGCCCAACCACAAAACTGAAGAAAACTGTAATGTAATGCTCTAAACTTAATTACATGCCTCAAACAAACATTTGCTGGATATGAAAGCCTTTAATCGGATTAAAGCACCTTTAATTAGAAATACAGAAACTAAGATCAGACATGGACACAAAAGGAATATGAGACTTGACTGAACTCGGGGAAAAAATAGCAGAAAACTAGAAATTCCTACTTGAAGTGAATTCTAAATTACAAGGTATCCAAGACAAAAGACTCAAATGAAAAATAAACAGCATTGAAACAAGCAGGAAAATAATCAAGAAATGATAATGCAATGAAGCAAAGACATACAGGGGCAGAGAGAAAGTGGTTGCAACAGAAGATAGACATAAAAGAGCCAAGCTAAGTATAAATGGAGTCACAAAAGAAGAAAATCTAAACAATGGAATAGAGCTGTTATTTAAAACTATAATCTGGGGCGCCTGGGTGGCTCAGTTGGTTAGGCATCCCACTCTTTTTTTTTTTTTTTTTAAATGTTTATTTATTTTTGAGAGAGACAGAAACAGAATGCGAGTGGGTTAGGGGCAGAGAGGGAGACATAGAAGCAGAAGCAGGCTCTAGGCTCTGAGCTGTCAGCACAGAGCCCGACATGGGGCTCAAACTCACAAGCTGTGAGATCATGACCTGAGCCGAAGTTGGATGCTCAACTGAATGAGCTACCCAGGCGCCCCTAGGCATCCCACTCTTGATTTCAGCTCAGGTCATTATCTCAGTTGTGAGATGGAGTCCCACATTGGGCTCCTCTGTGTTCCGTGTGGAGCCTGCTTAAGATTCTCTCTCTCCCTCAGCCCTTCCCCTGTTCATGCTCTCTCTCTCTCAAAACACAAAAACAGAAACCCCCATTGTAATCTAAGGAAACTTCCTGAAAATAAAAGACTTAAATCTAAACACTGAAAGCACTCATGAATAACTAAAACTCAACCCAGTATCATCAACTCTGAAGTATATCCTACTAATATTGTTAGAATTTATTTTTATTTTTTAATGTTTACTTTTGAGAGAGAGAGAGAGAGAGAGACAGAGAGAGAGAGAGAGAGAGAGACAGAGAGAGAGAGAGAGATAGGGCATGAGCGGGAGAGAGGCAGAGAGAGAGAGACACACACAGAATCCAAAGCAGGCTCCAGGCTCTGAGCTGTCAGCACACAGCCCGACCCGGGGCTTGAACCCACAAACTGCAAAATCATGACCTGAGCTGAAGTTGGACAATTAATCAACTGAGTCACCCGGGTGCCCCTAAAATTGCTAGACTTTAAAGATAAAAGTCCTGAGGCCTTCTGGCAAAAAGATGAAATAACATAATAGCAAGAAAACTAGACTGGTAACAGGCTTCTCAATAGCAACATGTAAAACAAGACAACAGCAAGGCTCTGTTTTCAAGCAAAGAAAATGCAAACCAAGGATATGGTCTCCAACCAAGCTATAAAAATAGAATTTTGAACGTGTCATCACTTAGGGAATACTGTATATATGCACCCTTCCTGAGGAATCTACTTGAAGAGCGTTCGGGAGCTTTATGTATTAAGAAACAGACATGAATATGTGAATATGTTAGGCTTTGCAAGTCATACAGTCTCTGCTGAATTACTCAGTTCTACTGCTGTAGTGCAGAAGTAGCCATAGACAACAAATAAATAAATAAGCATTGCTATGTTCCAATAAAACTTTATTTATGGGCACCAGAATTTTATTTTTATATAATTTTTATGTACCATGAAATAGGACTTTTAATTTCACATAATTTTCATGTATCACAAAATATTATTTTTCTTATCTTTTTCCCAGCCATCTAGAGATATAAAAACATACTTAGCTTGTAGGCCATACAAAACTGGTAGCAAATCAGATTTAACCCACAAACTTTAGTTCAGCAAACCCTAGAGGATGGGCTTCATCTGACCAAGAGGTGACTAGGAAGACTTTAGAAAAAGGATAGAGGGTGAACATTTTACAAATTTAATTGCAGAGTTAAGAACAAGTCAAAAGTAAAGGCTCGAACTCATGAATAGTGAGATGACCTGCACTGAAACCAAGAGTCAGATGCTCAAATGACTGAGCCACCCAGGCGCCCCCCCACCCCCCATTTATTTTTAAAATTAAATGTTAGACATCAGGTCTATGGATCCTTAGTGTTAGTCCTTTGGATCCTAACATTTCAAGAAACATTTGTTGAAAGCATTTATGTCCCAGGTACTACGAAAGACACAAAGGTACAAAGTACATGAGACCTGGGCCTTGTCCTGGAGAGCTTATGGTCAGATGGGGATGAAGGGTACATAAATGTATCATTGCAATTTAGCAAATGAAGATAGAGACATACACAGGAAGGGGACACGGAAAAAGAAGACAGGTAGTGGGCTTTGTTTTCTTCCCCACATTTATTCTAATTGACTCTGGAATGTGTTCAATAAAATGATACCGGTTATCAGCTTCCAAGATACAAAAAGACCCTAGTTAGATGAACTCAGCCACTATTTTGGTTTTATTCGATCAAAGTTACATTATTGTGATCTTTGCTTCTTAGAATTTAATCTACTTATCAAACCAATGATCCTGTCCTTTCAGCAAGGATGGTGGCAAAATAAACAAAGACCTTGTTCCTATTATCCAGGAATATGGCAAAGTTAAGTAGCCACCATTCCAAAATAAACAAAGAGAAACATTAAATAAAAAAAAAATACAGTTCAATAAAACTGGGAAAACATTTTTTTAAGCTGGGTTCAGTTTGAAAATTTTCTGTTTAAAGGATTAAAGGTTTTTGCAGGTTCTGAAGGTTTCTGTACCACTACTTGTAACACATTCAGTAAAATTCTTTCCTGAAGCAATTAGGCAAAATATACTAAGAACCTTCTTTGTTTTTTACAACAGTTGTAAGTTTAAAGAAACATTAAGCAATAAATACCGAGTTCCCATATATTCCTTCTTCCCCTGACCACACAGTTTCCCCTACTATTGACAGCTTGCCTTAGAGTGGTACATTTGTTGCAACTGAGAAGTCAAAGTTGACACATTATTTTTTGATACATTATTATTAACTAGAGTCCATAATTCACATTAGGGTTCTCTGTGTTGTACACTTTTTTGGTTCTAACAAATTAATAATGACATGTATATACCACTACGGTATCACACAGAATAAACACCCCCTCTGTGCTCCACCTATTCATTCCTCCATCCCTTCCACCATCATCTCCCAGGCCCTGGGAATAGCAAATCTTTTTACAGCCTCCACAGTGTTGCCTTTCCCAGAATGTGATACAGGTGGAATCACACAGTATATAGCCTTGCACAGTGGCTTCTTTCACTTTGTAATATGCATTTAGGGTCTTGCCCTCTCTTTTAGTAGCCCATTTCTTTTTATCACTGAAGGATATTCCATTGTATTGGTATACCAAAGTTGGTTTATCCATTCATCTATTATGGACATCTTGGATGCTTCCAAATTTTGGCAAATATGAATAAAGCTGCTATAATCATTCTTGTGCACTTTTTTGTATGGACCTAAGTTTTCAGTTTATTTGGGTAAATATCAAGGAACACAACTCCTGGATTGTATGGTTACAGTACGTTTATTTATTTTTATTATTTAATGTTTATTTATTTTTAGGAGAGACCGAGTGAGGGGCAGAGAGAGGGAGACAGAGAATCCAAGACAGGCTCTGTGAGGTCAGCACAGAGCCCAATGTGGGACGTGAACTCATAAACCGTGAGATCGTGACCTGAGCTGAAATCGAGAGTTGGATGCTTAACTGACTGAGCCACCCAACTGCAACTTTTTTTTTTTTTTTTTTTTTTAGTTTATGTATTTTGAGAGAAAGCACACATGTGAGATCAAGGCAGGAGCAGAGAGAGAGAGAGAGAGAGAGAGAGAGAGAGAATTCCAAGCAGGTTCTGCACTACCAGCACACAGCCCACTGGCAGCCCTACACAAGGCTTGATCCCATGAACCAGGATACAATGACCCAACTGAAATCAAGAGCTGGATGCTCAACCAACTGAGTCACCCAGGCACCCCAGTATTCTTCTATAAGAAACTGCCAAACTGTCTTCCAAAGTACTATTCTGCATTTTCCCTAGCAATGAATAAGAGTTTCTGTTGCTCCCATACTCATCAGCATTTGATGCTGGATTTGGGCCATTCTAATATGTGTGGAGTGGTACTTCATTTTTGTTTTAGTTTAATAACATATGATGGTGAGCATTTTTCATGTACTCATTGGCCATTTATATATTTTCTTGGTAAAGTTTGTTTCAGATCTTTTGCCCGTTTTTTAAATGTGTTGTTCACCTTATTATTTAAGAGTACTTTGTATGTTTCGGATACCACTCCTTTACCACATACGTGTATTGCAAAGACTTTCATCTACTCTGTGGCTTGTTTTTTTTTTTTATTTTCTGAAATGTCTTTATTTTTTAATCCAATAATTCCACTTCTGAGAACTTATCCTAAGAAAATAATCCGACATATAGAAAAGTGATTCACACATAAAGATGTTTATAGCAACAATGCAATGCTTATCATTAAAAAAAGAAACTGAATCCTAATTACATTCCCCCAATAATAGTTCAAATAAATTATGGTTAAACATTATATCCACAATATGTTTTAAAAGAAACACCATAAATCGAATGCATAATTTTACATATTTTGCTTTTTCCATATAAAAGTATACCATGAGAGGGGCTCTTGGGTGTCTCGGTTGAGCATCCAACTATTGATTTCGGCACACATCATGATCTCATGGTTCGTGAGTTCAAGCCCTGCATCAGGCTTCATGCGCACCAACAGTGTGGAGCCTGCTTGGGGTTCTCTCTCTCTCCCTTTCCCTCTTTCTGTCCCTCTCCTGCTCACACACATGCTCTCTCCTCAAAATAAATAAACTTTATACTACACTGTAGTCTATTGTCTAAGTTTTTAAGTGTCATTATGTCTAAAATATGATATACATACCTTAATATAAAAATACTTTATTGTTAAAAATGCTAACCATCATCTAAACTTTCAGTGAATTGTAATCTTTTTGCAGGTGGAGGATCTTACCCTGATGTTGATGGCTGCTGACTGATCAGGGTGGTGTTTGCTGAAGAAGGAGTGGCTGTGTCACGTTCTTAAAATAAGACAACAATGAAGTATGCCACACTGATAGACTCTTTCTTTCATGAACAATTCCTCTGTTCCACACAATGCTGTTTGATGTTCTACACTAGAACTTCTTTCAAAATTGAAGTCAATCCTCTCAAACCCTGCTACTAATTTATCAACTAAGTTTATGGGATATTTTGTCATCATTTCAACAATCTTTACCAGGAATAGATTCCATCTCAAGAAACCACTTTCTCTGCTCATTTACCAAAAATCAACTCCTCATCCATTAATTAGTTTGATCATGAGACTGCAGCAATTCAGTCACATCTTCAGCCTCCACTTCACAGACTAGTTCTCTTGTTATTTCCACATCTGCAGTTAACTTTCTCCACCAAAGTCCTGAAATGCTCAAAGTCATCCATGATGGTTGGAATCAACTTTTTCCAAATTCCTGTTCATGTTTCTTGCTCTTCGCATGAAATCATGAATGTTCTTTTTTTTTTTTAATTTTTTTTTTAACGTTTATTCATTTTTGAGACAGAGAGAGACAGAGCATGAACAGGGGAGGAGCAGAGAGAGAGGGAGACACAGAATCTGAAACAGGCTCCAGGCTCTGAGCTGTCAGCACAGAGCCCGACGTGGGGCTCGAACTCACGGACCGTGAGATCATGACCTGAGCCGAAGTCGGACTTACCCGACCAAGCCACCCAGGCGCCCCGAAATCATGAATGTTTTTAATGGCATGTAAAGTGATGAATCCTTTCCATAAACTTTTCAATGTACTTTTCCCAGATCTATCAGAGGAACTACTATCTATAACAACAATAGCTTTAGGACTATAGTATTTCTTAAATAGTAAGACTTGCAAGTTGAAATGACTCCTTGACCTATGGGCTGCAGAATGGATGTTGTGTTAGCAGGCATGAAACAACATTCATCTCATTGTACATCTCCATCAGAGCTCTTTGTTACCCAGGTGCATTGTCAATGAGCAGTCATATTTTGAAAAGAATCTTTTTCTGAGCAGTAGGTCTCAGCAGTTGGCTTAACATATTCAGCAAACCATGTTGTAAACAGATATACTGTCATCCAGGCTTTGTTGTTCCATTTATAGAGCATAGGCAAACTAGATTTAGTGTAATTCTTAAGGGCTCTAGGATTTTCAGAAGTGTAGGGGTGCCTGCCTGGCTCCATCAGAAGAGCATGTGACTCTTGATCTTGGGGTCATGAGTTTGAGTCCCATGTTGCATGTAGAGATTACTTTAAATAAATAAACAAAATTAAAAAAATGTAAATGAGCACTGGGTTCACCTTTAAGACATCAGTTGCATTAGCCCCTAACAAGAAAGTCAGTATGTCCTTTGAAGTCTTGAAGCCAGGCATTGACTTCTTTCTAGCTATGAAAGTTCTAGATGGCATCTTCTTCCAATACAAGGCTATTCTGTCTACATTGCAAATCTGTTGTTGAGTGTAGCCACCTTCATTAATGATCTTAGCTAGATCTTCTGGATAATGTGCTGCAGCTTCTACATTAGCACTTGCTGCTTCACCTTGCACTTTATATTATCCTTTACAGAACTGAAGAGAGTTAGGGCCTTGCTCTGGATGGGATTAAGCTTTGGCTTAAGGGAATGCTGTGGCTGATTTGATCTTCTATCCAGAACACTCAGATTTTCTCCATAACAGCAATAAGGCTGTTTGACTTTCTCGGGGCACCTGGATGCCTCAGTGGGTTAAGCGCCTGACTTTGGCTCAGGTCATAATCTTGAGATCTGAATTTGAGCCCCACATCAAGCTCGGTGCTGACAGCTCAGAGCCCGGAGCCTACTTCAGATTCTGTGTTTCCCTTTCTCTCTCCCTTACCCTCTTCTCCGCTCACCCTGTCTCTCTCTCACAAAATAAATAAACATTAAAAAAAAAAGGGGGGGGGGCGCCTGGGTGGCTCAGTCGGTTAAGTGTCCGACTTCAGCTCAGGTCATGATCTCACAGTCCATGAGTTCGAGCCCCGGGTTGGGCTGTGCGCTGACAGCTCAGAGCCTGGAGCATGCTTGGGATTCTGTGTCTCCCTCTCTCTCTGCCCCTCTACTGCTCAGGCTCAGTCTCTGTCTCACAAATAAATAAAAAGATTTAAAAAATAAATAAATAAAACCTCTTCCTTTGCCTTCATAACTTAGCAAACTAGCACACTTAGCAAATCGGCTTTCACCCCAACTCAGCTTTAAACATACCTTCCCAACTAAGCTTAATCATTTCTAGCTTTTAACATGAGAAACACGTGATTATTCCTTTCACTTGAACACTTAGAGGTCATTGCAGGGTTATTAACTGGCATGATTTCAATACATTTGAATCTCAGGGAATAGGTAGGCCTGAGTAGAGTGAGGGAGATGGAGAAATGGCCAGCGAATGGCACAGTCAGAACACACACACCTGTATCAGTTAAGTTTGCCATTTTACATGGGTGCAGTTAGTGACAGCGCCAAACAATTACAACACCAAATATCATTGACCACCGTAACAAGTATAATAATAGTGAAAAAGTCTGAAATACTGCAAGAATTACCAAAATGTGACACAGAGACACGGAGCGAGGAAATGCTGTTGGAAAAATGGTACCAATAGACTTATTTGACTCAGGGTTGCCACAAACCTTCAATTGTAAAAAACACAGTCTGCAAAGCATAATTAGGTGAAATGCAATAAAATGAGGTATGCCTATATATTGTTTTTTGTAACTCACTTTCCTCATTTTAGATAAAGGAAACATTTATCTACGCTAAAAATAATCTTGGGGTGCCTGGGTGGCTCAGTCGGTTGAGCGTCCGACTTCGGCTCAGGTCAAGATCTCACGGTTCGTGGGTTTGAGCCCCGCTTTGGGCTCTGGCTGACAGCTCAGAGCCTGAAGACTGCTTTGGATTCTGTGTCTCCCTCTCTCTGCCCCTCCCCCACTCACACTCTGTCTCTTTCTCAAAAATAAATACATATTTAAAAAAAAAAAAGAACATCTTGGAAGAGATTTAGACAATTGGTGCCAATTTGGAAGTGAATTAATACTGAAAATATTAAAAACTGAGCAAGTCACAAAAACCAGATCACTATTAACCCTTGGAAAGCTAAAAAAAAAAATAATAATAATCTTTAGGGGTGCTCAGTTGGTTGAGCATCTGACTCTTGATTTCTGTGCAGGTCATGGTATCATGGGGCAATATTGAGCCCCATCTTAGGCTCTGTGCTGACAGAACCCAGACTGCTTTGGATTCTTTCTGCCCCTCCCTGGCTCACTCTTGAAAGAAAAGAAAAGAAAAGAAAAGAAAAGAAAAGAAAAGAAAAGAAAAGAAAAGAAAAGAAAAGAAAAGAAAAGAAAAGAAAAGAAAAGAAAAGAAAAGAAAAGAAAAGAAAAGAAAAGAAAAGAAAAGAAAAGAAAAGGAAAAGAAAAGAAGAAAGGAAGAAAGAAAGGAAAAAAGAAGAACAAAGTTTTTAGATAATCTTTAACAGTGGGTGCTTTTTTATTTTGAGGAGAAAATGCAGAGATTAGCTTTTAGGTGTTTTTAAAAACCAGTAATACAGTATGTTCTCTCTTTTTATACACACTTTTTTTGGGTGTGCACATTTAAATGCTCCTCTTTTAGCAAATTTCAACTAAAAAATATGGTGTTATCAATTATAGTCACCATGTTATGTATTACATCCTAAGATTTTATTTATTTACTGTAGGTTTTCTGAAGAGGTAAACTGCAGAGAACCTAGAAATCATGAAGGGTCACATTACACACAGTAGAACAAATAGCTCAAATTTCAACTTTGTTATTTTCTTGTTTTCAGGTTGTTTGGGACTATTCTACCACTAAAGGTTTTTCTTGGTCCTGCCTTCATAGTGTTCAATCTTCAGTCTGTCCCGTCATTACTCTTCTTCCTCTTCTCTGAAGCAACACATATCCTTTCTTATTTCTTCTGATCTTTTTTTTTTTAATGGCTTCATTTTTTTTCTTGTATGAAGTGTTTTATTATACAAAAAGTATACACAGTGTATAGATAAGCTACAAAATATAACAATGAGATGAATACCCATGAACCCAGCACCCAACCCAAAAAAGTATTACTACTGTTGAAGCTGGCTGTGTATAATAATCCAGAGTCCCATCTTCTTACCTGCCCTGGAGGTTACTACTCACCTGAATTATGTTTATTAGTCATTCCCTTGCTTTTCTTTAAAATCTCACCAACTTATTCTCTCATCAAAAGTGTTCTCTTCTCTTCACACTCACTTTTGATGGGTAATATTCTTTAAAGCTTACAGACATAATCTTATATTAGTCACAAAATAGCCCATCCTTCTGATGACCCAAAGATTCATGAGTAAGCCATGTAAGCACCCTCTGTAAGAAGAGTTCTGAAAGACCTCAAGATAGTAAACCTAAGTATGCTCCATAAAAGAGTGCTTTGCAGTAGCAATATAAACTGGTTAGCTTTAAAAACTTCAAGGTAGCTTAGTGAAAGGTTCCCAAAATTTAACAAATAGGTGTGTACCAGTCCACAGAAAAACCAGTACAGGAAAAACTGTAGTGAGCTCTTTCACAGAGCTACATGTATGCAGCCTTTTGTTTTTTTGTTTTAATTTTTATTTTTAGAGATAGAGAGTGGCACAAGCAGGGGAGATGGTCAGAGGGGGAGAGAGAGAATCCCAAGCAAGGTCAATGCTGTTAGCACAGACAGAGCCCAACATGGGGCCCAATCCCATGACCATGGGGTCAAGACCCAAGCCAAAAGCAAGCGTCAGACACTCAACCAACTGAGCCACCCAGGTGCCCCTACATGTATGCAGTTTAAAGAACTAGTCTTTATACTGGGATTATCCTACTTTCTTGGAATTAAAATATCTTTTCCTTTATAAAATGATATAAGATGGCAGGTATATTTGGTTGCTGTTCATGTGTCTTTTTTAAAATTAAAATTGAACTTACTTGGCCAAAGAAAAATTTGAAAACCCTATGTGATATCCAATGTTTTTAGAAATTGTACTGACCCACAAACTCCCAAAGCTTAGAAAGCATAGGCTTAGAAGTCTTTAAATCTGAGGAACTGGAAAACTTTGATCTTGAGCCTTTACTATCTCTCCCCATTAGTCTCCTAGAGTAAAAATGGGAAGAAATTAACAACTTCCTCCTGTCTCTACTACTGGCATTCTTTCTTTGGTTCTCCAACATAAGAAATACTATAATTAATGAAGCTGACTAGGAAATACAGAATATAACCAATGCTTGGGGTGCCTGGGAGGCTCAGTCGGTTAAACATCCGACATTGGCTTAGGTCATGATCTCATGATTCATGGGTTCGAGCCCCGCATTGGGCTCTGTGCTGACCACTCGGAGCCTTGAGCCTGCTTCAGATTCTGTGTCTCCCTCTCTCGCTGCTCCTCTCCTGCTCATGTGTTCTGTTTCTCTCTCAAAAATAAATAAACATTTTTTTTTAATTAAAAAAAAAAAAAAGAATTTAACCAATGCTTAACTTTAAAAATCTTGGGGCACCTGGGTGGCTCAGTCGGTTAAGCGGCCGACTTCGGCTCAGGTCATGATCTCACGGTCCGTGAGTTCAAGCCCCACGTCGGGCTCTGTGCTGACAGCTCGGAGCCTGGAGCCTGTTTCAGATTCTGTGTCTCCCTCTCTCTGACCCTCCCCCGTTCATGCTCTGTCTCTCTCTGTCTAAAAAATAAATAAACGTTAAAAAAAAAAAAAATTTAAAAATCTCATCAGTGATTAGCTTTCCAATCTTGGGAAAACATTTTAACCATACTATATCATAGGTTCCTCAATCCATTTTTTCTTGTGCACAATAATACCCATAATCTATGCCTATGGCCCATCACTTCCTGAAATAGAAGTAGTAATGTTGAGGCCAGTCTAATTACCTGAACAGCACTTTGAATTCTATGGTGGGCACAGACCTAACTTTGAGATGTTATATACACTTACACAACACTTTAGACATGTTTGACAGGATGTTAAAGAAAAACATCAATAACAACAACAACATCTGTCTAAGCCCAGAATATACAACCAGTACAATTATTTGAGAAATACATTTCAGCTCAGAATAACAAAGCTGTCTAATGATGTAAGAGGAAAGGAAAAAGTTCTCAACCTCGTTAGTGATTATGAAAATTAAGACCACTATTTGATACTATTATATACCCACTAGATTGACTAAAATTAAAATGAGTGACAACACCAAATCTTGCAAGTATGTGCAGCAATGGGAACTCTCACATACTGCTGGAGAACCCATAAATTGGTATGACTACTTTGGATAACAATGTGACACTATTACAACTAAAGAAGATTCATATACCCTAGAATTCAGCATTCTATTCCAGATAGGTATCTTAGAGAAACTACTGTACATGTGTACAAAATACACAAATAGGAATGTTCATAGCAAAATTGCTCATGATAGCCCCAAACTGGAAACAATCTACATATCCATATACAGTGCAATGAGTAAGGACAACATAGATTATTGAACACCATAAAGGTCAGTGGACAAACTACAGCTATATACATAACACTGGGTGAAAGAAGTTATTCAATAAGAAAAAGATACAGCATGACTCCATCTATATAAAGTTCAAAAACAAAATTATTCAGTGTGATTTGGTGGTAAGTTAAAAAAGAAATAAAGATTATCACACAAGAGAGAAGAAAGGAGAAAGGTTATCACAAGGGGGGAGAGAAGGGACAAATGGGAGGCCTTTGAGAGCTGGCAACACCTTATTCTTGACCTAAGCAGTGGTTACACAGGTGTTTGCTTCACAGTTCTTTAAGGGGTTCATATGGTTTATACAATCATTTGTATAAAAATGACCTATCTCACAAAAAATTACAAAGGGCTGCATCTTGAGGTGATATTATGTGATATTTAACCAAAGCTAAAGGTTCAGTTATCAGAACTATTATAGCAGGAATTCAAGTACTGGTCAGGTATTTGGACCAGATGGCCACCAGGTTCCTGCTAATCTAGAGATTTTATGGATCTATTTTCATACCTTGTAACGATGATTTTTATGAACACTATTCTGGAAGCAGTCCATACAGAGTACACATGTTGGGTCAATTGCACAGTCCCTGAAAAAGATTGAGAATTAGATTCCAAAATTCAGAAGACGTCAATGATGCTTAAGATATGACTATAATATAATGTGAATGAGTTTCCCGTGTGGTACACGAACTGAATATGAAAATGTCTCAAAAACTGAATTCCAAATAACTTGAGCCACATTTGAATATGTAAGTTTGGATGTTTGGTTTTTGCCTCTTAAATCAACCTCATTATTTTGAGCTTTTAGCTGGTTTCAGACTGTTAAGTTGCAATTCAAGATTAGTTTTGTGAAAAATGATTAACTTTTTTTCCCCATTATCTGTCATCATCTTACCCTACTGCATTTAAAAACATATTTTTACAAACAATGATTGTTCACTGGTAAATGAGGCTTGAATAAAGACAAAATTCATTAGAATACAAGCAGCCTGGGGTGCCTGGGTGGCTCTGTCGGTTAAGCATCCAACTTCGGCTCAGGTCATAATCTTGGGGTCTTTGAGTTCAAGCCCCGCGTCAGGCTCTGTGCTGACAGCTCAGAGCCTGAAGCCTGCTAAGGATTCTGTGTCTCCCTCTCCATGTGTCCCTCCCCCGTTAGCACTCTCTCTCTCTCAAAAATAAACATTAAAATTTTTTTTAAAAAAAGAAGAAAAAAATGGAATAGAAGCAGCCTAAGGGCAGGAATGTTTATGACTGTGTTTATGAATGATATGTACTAAGCACCCAGAATAGTGCCAGGCACATGGTAGGTATTCAATTAATATTTACTGAATGAATGAAAAAAAAAAATTCAATCTCTCTTAATCTCTTCCCTAATAACTCCTAAAATGCACATAAATCTTATTTAACATTTTTCAGGGAAACATTAGAAGCAACATAAATTGGTGAAAAGTGCAAAATTACTTTTTAAAATACTGATTTAGAAGAGTGGAAGAGATGGAATTGGAAAATTTTAAAAATTATATATATATATATATATTTTTTTAAATGTTTATTTTTGAGAAAGAGACAGAGCGTGAACAGGGGAGGGGCAGAGAAAGAGGGAGACAGAATCTCTCAGCACAGAGCCTATGCAGGGCTTGAACTCATGAACCACGAGATCATAACCTGAGCTTCAGTCAGATGCTTAACCAACTGAGCCACCCAGGCACCCCTGTTTTAAAAATGATTTTAAAGGCTAATAGGAAATAAAGATAGCCTAATAATACTCTCAAAAGCATACATTATCTACTGTCTAGTACTGACATTCTGAACTGGATAATTATTTGCTGGGAATAGAGGAGACTGTCCTGCACACTGCAGGATGCCTAAGTGTCAGTCTTGGCCTCTACCCACTAGATGTTGTTACCATTTCCCCAGTTGTGACAATTAAAAATGCTTCCATGACACTTTTGGAGAAATGAGATCTACAAATGTCTACTGTGCTTTAGCTGAAACAGACTAGGCTTCAGCTAAAATTTATGTAAGAAGATAAACCTTACTACCTATGTAGCAAAATAGTACACAAAATATAAAAGCTGACTTTTTTCCTAAGAAAAGAATAGGGTAATGATACTATGTTCTAAACAACTATTAACTACATATAAACCAGCCAAACCTAGAATTACAGGAAGTAAAAGCCAATTCTCTGAATTTATGAAGTCTAAAAATTCACTCCTAACCTAAACTACCTCTAGTAAAGGGAAAAAACTCACTAAAACAAAGTGCAACTAAGATCTAAAAGATGAAAGCTTCAGGCAGGAGCAGGGAGTAAAACCGTTCTCTGTGCTACCATGATTTGTTTTTTTTTTTTTAAGTTTTTTTTTTTTTTAACGTTTATTTATTTTTGAGACGGTGAGAGACAGAGCATGAACAGGGGAGGGTGAGAGAGAGGGAGACACAGAATCTGAAACAGGCTCCAGGCTCTGAGCTGTCAGCACAGAGCCCGACGCGGGGCTTGAATTCATGGGCCATGAGATCATGACCTGAGCTGAAGTCGGACACTTAACTGACTGAGGCACCCAGGCGCCCCTGTGCTACCATGATTTGTAAGGCAACTGCTCTCACAAAGGGCAAAAACCCTAAGGCTTCTTTCAGTTTCCCTACCACTGGCCTTTTCTACTCAACTTAATTCCAACTGTTGCTATAGGTCCACAATCCCCTGATACCAAATCTCACTTGGTAGAAAAAAATGACGTGAAATGATGTGAAGACTATACCATTTGCTGTGAATATTCATAGATTTCTTACAGAAATGCTATGTTTGATGATAGGATCCTGCCCTAACTCTGCTGGAGAAGAGTTCAGAATTCAGAAATACACTGGCCCCAGGGTTTCATATTAAGAGTATGTGGACTACATTAAAAACAAGACAAAAATCTATCCGTTATATGCTTTTAGAGAACAGGAAAGTGAGACAACTATTTAAGTCATACGTTCAAAAACAAGCTGTACAAGCAAAAACCGACCTATAAGTGCGTAATAAAAGGAAGTTAATTAAGTAGGATTAAGTATACTATAAATAGTAATAAATTTTTAAAAATACATCATAAAATAAGTACAAAATACCAAGACTGAAGTTAACTAATCCTATAAATTTCTAATTCTTACCTACAAGAGTACGTTGTCTCTCCACTTTTGAAAACCTTCCCACAGAGTTGAAATGCTCCACTGTGCTTCAATTTCTCTAAGCAAATATCCGGATCTTCTCCAAATAAGTACCATTCCAGTGGAGTAAATATAGACATTTGTATACTCTCCTCCTGCTTTTCCAAGTCTGGGTCCATTTCAGCAGAATAAATTTCTGGCACCAACTGTGCCAAATGGTGCAAAAAAGTAGTATAAAAGTCAACTTGCTGATCCCACCACTGAAAGAAAACAAAAATTACACTTGGTTACAAGTTTCTTCTTAAAGATGTAGGGGTACAAATAATAGCACAATTCTGAAATTTCTGAGAGGATGATTTACGATATATTCTTATTTTATCCCTTACCAATATAAAAGGAAAGTGGATTAAAAAAATAGTCTTGGAAATTAAGTGGCTGCTCACATACCACATATATCTGGGGGAAAAAAAAAAAAAGAGCAGCTGCAGTGGATGAGAATTACCCTTCCCTTCTGGACTGGGCAACTCCTGATCTCTGAAGATAATTCTAACACTAGTCAGGGGCTGTACAGACAAAGCATTCCCCACATTCTTAGTTTAAATGTTGTAAGGAATTGTAACATTTACTGAGAGATCAAAATGAATGAGTAGAAAAGAGTTTTTAGAACGCCAAAAGCACTAAACATAAAAGGAAATGGATTAGACTCCTTGAAAGTAAACTTAAACCCTTCTGCTCTTCAAAAGAAACTACTACAGATGGCTTATTTGCCATGTTTATTTGTACATGAAAACATGCTCAACATCATTAGGGAAATGCAAATTAAAATGACAATGAGAAACCCCTACACAACTTATTTGGGTTTAGGTAAAAGAGAATATAAAAAACTTGACAATACCAGGTATAAACAAGAATGCAGAAAAGGAAAATGCTAGTAGGAACTGAAACTGGCATAACCACTTTATGAAAGTTTGGCAGTTTTATAGTTAAACATGCACTTACCTTACAACACAGCAATCAAACTTCTAGCTATCTACCTAAGAATTGAAAACTTATGTTCATACAAAAACTTATACATGAATGTTACAAGAGTTTTAAGTTGCCAAAACCCAGAAATAACCCAATTGTCCTTCAACTGGTGAATTATAAACAAACTGTGGTATGGCCAAGCCATGGAATGAATACTGCTCAGGAATAAAAGGAATAAGTTATCAATAAATGCAACATTAAAATGTATTCTTATAAAACCAGTAAAGTTCAAAAGGCTATGCATTGATTGCCTCTTAGCAGTTAGGGCCATGTTCATAGAGCATCTGTGTGAACTGAGCAGAGCTCTCATCTCTGTGCCAAATTCCTGATTCCCGTAATAAGTAGGTTTCACAGACACTATATGCAGGTTTCAATAACACCATCATCTCATTCTTATCTTCAATCAAACAAGATAGCTTTCCAAGCACCAAGAAATTCCGTCAAAAAAGACATTCAGTGATTACTTGCTGGCAATTTGGGCTTAAATATGAGGTATGATTACCCTAAACCATCCAACCAACCCAGCCCAATCAGTTTTTAATGCCACTCAGTAATAGCAAGCTTAAATGAACAGAGACAAGGGAAACAAAAGGTTGAGTGCACAGCTCTCTACTATCAACCCAATATTGACAATTTAGTTGCAGTTAACATCCTTCTAGTTAAATGAATGTTGCTCATTTGAAATGGGCTGGTTTTCTGGATTTATTAGTATCTCATGTTTGTCTTATAATTATGTAAAAACTGGCATTTATACATATTTTGTATTTGTACACACTTAAGCTATATTCTAAAAACTAATTTAAAAGTTTCTAAAGGCTATGTACTTTATAATCCCATTTATTTATTTATTTATTTATTTATTTATTTATTTATTTATTTATTTATTTATATTTTAGAAAGAGTACAAGTGGGAGAAAGGGGCAAAGGGAGAGAGAGAGAAAATCTTAAGCCACCTGCATGCTCAATGTGGAGCCCAACATAGGCCTCAATCCCACAACCCTGGGATCATGACCTGAGCTGAAATCAAGAGTCAGACGCTCAACTGACTGAGCCATCCAGGCGCCCTATATCACTCCATTTACAAGACATTGTGGAAAAGGCAAAACTACTACCAAGATGGAGGACAGCACAGTGGTTTGTCAAGGGTTTATACTACAAAGTAGAAATGACAGAATTTTTGAGTGCGATGGGATTGTTCTATACCTGTGTTATGGTGATGGTTAAACGAATGTTGGCAAATGTCAAAACTCACAGAACTGTACAATAAAAAGTTATTTATGTAAAATTTAAAAGTGCATTTTAAAGTACATAGTTTATAAAACGAAAAGGAAAGCCACAGATTGAGAGAAAATATCTGCAATAATACACTGAACACTTTCTCCCAAAGATAAAGAATAGGCAAGGACATTCTTTGTTCTCTCCTATTCAATATTGTTCTGACGGTCTTAGCTAGTGCAGTAAGGCAAGAAAAAGAAACAAATGGAATGATGATTGAAAGGGAAGAAGCACACTGTCTCAGGGTCATGAGTTCAAGCACTGTGTTGGGCTCCACACTGCGAGAGGAGCCTACTAAAAACAAAACAAAAAACAAAAAAACAAAAAAACCCCACCAACTGTACTTCTGTATACTACCAACAATTTGAAAATGAAATTTTGAAAAATAGCATTCATAGTAGCATTAAAAATCTTAAAATATTTGGGCATCAATTTAATAAAAGATGTAAGACCTCTACACTACAAACTACAAAATATTGTTGAGATAAATTTCTAAAGCACCCAAATAAATGAAGAACTATATTATGTTCACTGATTGTAAAATTCAATATTAAGATATCTACACTTGCCAAACTGATCTACAGATTCCACACAATCCCAGCAAACATTTTTGTAGAAAGTGACAAGCTGATTCTAAAATGAATATAGAAATATAAAAAATTTAGAAGAGACTCATGTTACCTGATTTCAGGATTCACGTAAATCTATGCTAATTGAGACAGTGTAGCAGAGGCATGAAAAAAGACATATTTATCAATGGAACATAAGAGAGAGTCCAAAAATGAATCCACACATAGTCAATTTTTTCATGAAAAGGAACCAACACCATTCAAAGAAGATGGTCTTTTCAAAAAAATTACAGAGGCAATCAGATATCCTTATAAAAAAGTAAACTTCAATCTATACTCTATGCCAAACACAAAAATGAATTTGAAATGCATCATACACTTAAATATAAAAGCTAAAATCATAAAACTTCTTAATGAAAACTCTTGCCATCTTGGAGCAGGTCAAGATTTCTGGAACAGGGCACAAAAAGCATTAAGCATTAAAAAAATTGATTTGATAAAAATTAAAGCCTTCTGCTCTTCAAAATGAACATGAGTAACTAATATCCAATTCTGCTACTCACTATGCATTTTTCAAATCTTTCACACAACCAAATAATTAAGATTAATTTTGGAATGGATATATGTTAAAATGAACATGCCTCTGCTTCTTGAGTCTATTTAGCTATACCTTCTGTGAAATTACACAGAAATAGGAAGCAACAAAGAAGTTTATTTATCACACACTAATCCAACTTGCCGGTAGGGCACAGGACATCCACCCATAAGCTATCTATATAGCCAAGGCCCTGGCCCTCTTGGCACAGGAACACCCTTGTCCCAAGCTGTGAGACTGACTGTTCAGTCCACTAGGAAATGTAATCTAGGCAAAAAACTCATCAAGAGAATAAAGGAACTCTAGAAAAAGTAACAGGTATGGAAAATTACAACTCTTCAGTCTGTAAGAACAAAGGCTAGATAATGTTTATAAAATCATGAGGAGTTTTGACAAGGTGAACATATAATTGTTCACTATACCTTAAATTAACAGGTGCCCCCTTAAGAGTGTTAAAAACAATTTTCAGGGCAAAGTACAGAAATCAGAATTTTATTTAGCTATGATAAACTCATAAAATTGTCAAAAGAGTTTTATAAAGCTGAAATATACTTAGAATTAAGAATTTACATAAAGTTCTGTACAGGTAACAAAAAAAGTTACAGATATTTGACTATATATAAAGCTTTCTGAGTGTGCTTTCCTGAAGCTCAACATGCCATCCATAAGTAAATTCAACTCATTAAAACTTTATGTAAATTGGATTATTTGGTGTTGTTTTAGAAGTTCTTTATGTATTTTGGATACTAGCTCTTTATTAGATATATCATTTGCAAATATCTTCTCCTATTCTGTGGGTTGCCTTTTAGTTTTGTTGACTATTTCCTTCACTGTGCAGAAGCTTTTTATTTTGATGTAGTCCCAATACTGTATTTTTTTGTGTCCCTTGCCTCAGGAGGCATATGTAGAAAAAAGTTACTGTTTGTGTTCTCTTCTAGGATTTTTATGGTTTAGGTCTTTATCCATTTCAAATTTATTTTTGTGTATGCCTTCATTCTTTTGCATGCTGCTATCCATGCAAAAGTGTCTTTTTCCCATTGGATATTCTTCCCTACTTTGTCAAAGATTACTTGGCCATATAATTGCGGCGTTATTTCTGGGTTTTCTATTCTGTTCCATTGATACATGTATCTATTTTTGTGCCAGTACCATACCGTTTTGATTACTACAGCTTTGGAATACAACTTGAAGTCTGGAATTGAAATGCCTCCAGCTTTTTCTTTTTCAAGGCTGCTTTGGCTATTCAGGATCTTTTGTCATTCCATACAAATTTTAGGACTGTTAGTTCTAGCTCTGTGAAAAATGCTGCTTGGTATTTTGATAGAGACTGCATTAAATGTGTAGATTGATTTTGGTAGTACAGACATTTTAACAATATTTGTTCTTCCAATCCATGAGTTTGGAATGTCTTTCCATTTTCTTGTGTCATCTTCAATTTCTTTCATCAATGTTTTATAGTTTTCAGAGTACAGGTCTTTCACTTCTTTGGTTAGGGTTATTCCTATGTATCGTGTTATTTTTGGTGCAGTTTTAAGTGGGACTGTTTTCTGAATTTCTCTTTCTGCTGCTTCATTATTGATGTATAGAAATGCAACAGATTTCTGTACATTGATCTTGGATCCTGCGACTTCACTCAATTTGCTTATCAGTTATAGCACTTTTTTGGTGGAATCTTCCAGGTTTTCTATATAGAGTACCGTGTCATCTGCAAAGAGTAAAAATTTTACCTCTTCCTTACCAATTTGGATACCTTTTATTTCTTTTTGTTGTCTGATTGGTGTGGCTAGCACTTCCAATACCATGTTGAATAAAAGTGGTGACAGTGGACATCCTTGTCTTGTTCCTGACCTTAGGGGAAAAGCTCTCAGTTTTTCCCCACTTAAGGTAATGATAGCTGAGGGTTTTTCCTTACATGGCCTTTATTATGTTGAGATATGTTCCCTCTAAACCTACTCTGAGGAGGGTTTTTATGAATGTATGTTATATGCTGTCAAATGGCTTTTTCTGTGCCAATTGCAATGATCGTATAGTTCTTATCCTTTCTCTTACTGATGTGCTGTATCACACTGATAAGATTTGTGAATATTTGACCACTTTTGCAAATCAGGAATAAATCCCACTTAATTGTCATGAATGATTTTTTTAATGTAACATAATTCTCCAAAGAAGACATACAAATGGCCATCAGAAATATCAAAAGATGCTCAACATCGGGGCATGTGGGTGGCTCAGTCAGTTGAGTGTCCAACTTTGGCTTAGGTCATGATCTCACAGTTCGTGGGTTCAAGGCCCGCAATGGGCTCTGTGCTGACAGCTCAGAGCCTGGAACCTGCTTCATATTCTGTGTCTCCCTCTCTCTCTGTTCCTCCCCCACTCGTGCTCTGTCTCTCTCGGTTTCTCAAAAATAAACACTAAAAAAAAAAAAAGATGCTCAACATCATTCACCATCGGGGAAGTGCAAATCAAAACTACAATGAGTTATCATCTCACACCTGTCAGAATGACTAAAATCAACAACATAGAAACAACAGGTGTTGGCAAAGATGAGGAGAAAAAGGAACCTTTCACACTGTTGGTAGGAATGCAAATGGTGCAGCCACTGTGGAAAACAGTATGGAGGTTCTTAAAAAAGCTAAAAATAGATCTACCTTATGATCCAGCAATCATACTACAGGGTATTTATACAAAGAACACAAGAACGTGAAGTTAAAGGGATACATATACCCATGTTTACAGCAGCATTATTTACAGTAGCCAAGATATGGAAGCAGCCCAAGTGTCCATCGATTGATGAATGGGTAAAGAAAATGTGATGTATATATATACACAAGAGTATTATTCAGCCATAAAAAAGAATGAAATCTCGCCATTTGCAATGACATGGATGGAGCTAGCCAGTATAATGCTAAGCGAACTAAGTCAAAGACAAATACCATATAGTTTCCCTCATATGTGGGATTTAAGAAACAAACAAGCAAAAGAAAAAAGATGAGAGAGACAAAGAGGCAAACCAAGAAACAAACTCTTAACTATAGAGAACGAACTAATGGTTACCAGAGGGGAGAGGAGTTAAGGGGATGGGTAAAATAGGTGATGGGGATTAAGGAGTGCACTTGTCGGGTGCCTGGGTGGCTCAGTAGGTTAAGCAGCCAACTTCGGCTCAGGTCATGATCTCACATTTCATGAGTGCAAGCCCTACATAGCGCTGTGTGCTGACAACTCAAAGCCTGGAGCCTGCTTCAGATCCTGTATCTCCCTCTTTCTCTGCTCCTCCCCTGCTCACACTCTGTCTTTCTCTGTCTCTCTCAAAAATAAGTAAACATTAAAAAAAAAAAAAAAGGAGTGCACTTGTCACGATGATCAGAGGGTGATGTACGGAAGTGTTGAATCACGATATTACACACCTGAAACTAACATAATGCTGTATGTTAACGGTAATTAAAATAAAAACTTTAAAAAATTTTATGTAAAATACATTATGTTAAAATTAGGTATTATCGTAGGAATTGAAGTAGCCCATCCTCTCTGAAGGGTAATTTTGAGATAATTATTAATTTTTTTTATTTAAAAAAATGTTTAAGGGCGCCTGGGTGGCTCAGTCGGTTAAGCATCTGACTCTGGCTCAGGTCATGATCTCACGGTTTGTGAGTTCGAGCCCCGTGTCGGGCTCTGTGCTGACAGCTAGGAGCCTGGAGCCTGCTTTGGATTCTGTGTCTCTGTCTCTCTCTGCCCCTCCCCCACTTGTGCTCTATCAAAAATAAATTAAATGTAATAAAAAAAGAAAGAAAATGTTTAATGTTTTTATTTTATTTAGAGAACAAGAGAGAGAGAGAGAGAGAGAGAGAGAGCGAGCACGTGAGCAGGGGAGGGGCAGAGAGAGAGGTAGAGAGAGAATCCCAAGCAGGGTCTGCATATCAGAATAGAGCCCAACAGGGGGCTCAAACTCACAAACCATGAGATCATGACCTGAGCCAAAATCAAGAGTCAGATGCTTAACAAATAAGCCACCCAGGCACCCCTAAAAAAATTTAAATTTAAAAATCCTTTGCCCCAGAATTCCCACTTTTAGAAATTTATTCCTTGGGTAAACTCAAATGTGCAAAAAGAACAAAAATATAAGAAATACAAGTATTTTATTTGCAGCATTATTTATAATAGTAAAAGGCAAGAAACAACCTAAATGTCTCCCAATACAAGTTGAATAGATCATGATATATAAATTCAAATGCAGCCAGTATAAAAAGCAGGAGGGCACAGATCTGTATTTCCTGATATGGAACATTCTTCAAGTTACACTGTTAAATAAAAAACAAAAGATATGTAACTGTGAGTATATGCTACCACTTATAAAGGGAGATGGGGAAAAAAACAGAGGAGACATAGTTATGTATGCTTACATTTACACAGAAAATCTCTGAAAGGATTCAAAATAAATTACAGTAGGAAGAGCTCTGAAAAGGATTTATTTTTCTCTAGACAGCCTATTTTACTATTTTATTTTTTTACTATTTTATTTTTTCAATCTACACATTTTACGTGTGGAAAGTTATTCATAAAAACAGTAAACTAAAAACTTTAATGTCCATCAATAGGGAAATAGCTTAAGAAATTGTGCAATCTATCATTTAGCCATATTGCCCAACTGTGCAAAGATATATATACCAGGGTGTTCCTATAATGTCACTTGTACCTGAAAAAATGAGGTCCACCTAAATGTCTATTTTGTACATCATATACAAACATATACTTTCCTAAACACAGATAAAGATCTGGAAGGAGAAACACCAAACTGTTAACAGTGGTTACATGGAGAGAAGGAACTGGGGAGACAATCCAGGGATTTCACATTTTACTCAAAACAATGTTATACTGTTTGACCTTTTTTACACAAGTGTCAATACTTTTGCAATTAAGAGAAAAAAAAAAACTAAAAACTCTGTAAGATATAATACACCCATTTAAGGTGATGCCAAATAGTTTCAAAATATCTTCCTGAAGACAATAACTACAAAGAAAAAATATAATAACTTTAAAGTAGAGAAACCTTGCAGATGCCAATTTGACCAAGTGATTAAGATAAATATCTCTAGTAACAAGAATATTGATATCAAGAATCCCTTAATGTGATACACTGAGAAGCTTATGGTACCACTTTTGTATTATTTTGCCAAAAATGCATAGCCTCAGGGCGCCTGGGTGGCTCAGCTGGTTAAGCATCCGACTTCGGCTCAGATCATGATCTCACAGTTCATGAGTTTGAGCCCCATGTCATGCTCTGTGCTGACAGCTCAGGGCCTAGAGCCTGCTTCAGGTTCTCTGTCTCCCTCTCTCTCTGCCCCTACCCAGCTTACACTCTGTCTCTCTCTCTCAAAAATAAATAAACATTAAAAAAAATTTTTTTTTAATTGCACAGCCTCATTCTAATCATGAGAAAACATCAAATCCAAATTGAGGAACATTCTACAAACTAACTTCAATATTCTTAAAAAATGTCAAGGTCACGAAAAACAAGGCAAGATGCGGTGCCTGGGTTGGGTAAGCAGCTGAGTCTTGATCAGGCTCTGCGCTCACAGTAAGAAGCCTGCTTTGGTTCCTGTCTCCCTCTCTCTTCCCCTCCCCTACATGTGCGCAACGACCACACACACACGCTCTCTCCTTCTCTTGCTCTCTCTCTAAAACAAACAAATGTTTAAAAAAAATTTTTTTTTAAAGAAATATAAGTCAAGACCAAGACGCTGTTACAAACCTGAAAAGACTTTGGAGAAATTGAGACATAGTTACAGGCTGGAAGAGATCAAGGAGAAATAATAACTAAATGTAATGTGGGATCCTGGATAGGACCCTGGAACAGAAAAACAATGTTAGTGGGAAAAATAGTGTAATTCAAATAAAGTCTATAGTTTAGTTAGTGTCATTAGTTTCCTGTCCCTGATACATACTGTGGTTATGGAAGATGCCTAACATTAGGGAATGCATGAGTGAAGGATATAAAAGAACTGTGCTGTTTTTGCAAGTTTTCTGTAAGTCTAAAATGAGTTCAAAAGAAAAAGAACCAATACTGAAGATGTTTATTTATTAATACAGAAAGGCATTAATAATGTATAGTTTAGTAGAGCAAATTACAAAGCAGTATATATAAAACCTTATTTTGGTTAAATATATCTATTTATATGAGGGAAAAAATCAGGAGGAATACACACCAAAATGTTAAGAGCAGTGGGTAGTGAGATTTTAATGTATTTTCATGGAATCTGTATGTTTGCTTAGTGTATATGAACAATATTCTTAGTGATATTTTCCATATTTGGGGGGATTTTTTTCAATTATAAAATTAAAAATATTTTACTAAAACCTTAAAAAAATAAAAAAAACTACACCTTCCATTCCAGTATTCTAACTCCAACTTTTCTAGGGTACTCGACAGACCAACATCTTGTTTTCTCCAGAAATGTAGCAACAATTGTAACTGTGAAATAGAGAATAACTAATGTTCTACGGTATACCTAAGGTTATTTTCTCCAAACAGTACTCATGAAAAACAAAACAAAACAAAAAATCCTGAATATTTACTGCTATATACCAAACAAAAAACTTTTCTGTGTTACTTATATAATGGAAGTCATAGAATTAGTTCTTTTCAAGTTTTTGAAGAATTCTTAGAAGAACATGAGAAATTTGACAGTCACTAAAACCAAAGGGATCTTCTGGTTCAGGTCTCTCATTTTATGTATGAAAAAACTGAATCACAGGGAGAATTAACTGGCTTTTCCAAGATCATATAGCCAATTAGTATCAGAGCCAGGAACAGATCTTAGGCATCCTAACTCCTTCAGTGCTCATTCTACTCAACCAAATAGAAGTACACAGTTCTTTTAAATTTACCCTCCAGACTAACAATTTCACTTTAGTAGTAAAACAAAACAAGTAACATAGTTTCACCTTTTTATTTTTTTTTCTTCCAAATGAAGTCTCTTCCCTAAAAACTGCCTATTGCATATCTTAGTCATTGGATGTTTTAGTACGAAGAACTAGTATTTTATGATGTTATCTTTATATTGTTGGCTGATTTGGGCAGAATGTCTGGGTGTTGATGCCTTAAATGTCCTCTCCAGTGATCTTACCACTAGCTGTCCACCGTTCCACCCCCATGGAGTGTTATTCCTTAAGGTCCATCTAGCTTAAGGCCCTCCTCTGTGAACGTTTCACTGATCAGCCTAAGAAAATTATTCTCCCCTGTAACTCCAATACAGCACTTACTGAAGGAGGTACTCATTCAGTACCTATACCTCTGGCAAATAATATTAGTTATCGTTGTATGTGTACACTTAGCCTCTTCACCAAAACTATAAATTCCCTGATGGGAGAACCATTGCCTTACAAATCCCTGTATCCCCACAGGCCTACACAAGTACTTAATAAAAGTTCTCAGTCATTGCTGAATGTTATGGACTTCTTGCTAGAGAGAACAAAGCAAATGATGACATTAAGCCTTCTAAAACTATAGAATTCTTAAATGAGCTAAAGTATAATTTTACTTTTTCATGAAGACTTTTTCCTAGATTATTGTCACATCTATGGAAAATCTTTTTTGACTAAGTTTGTCTTTTTTTCCAAATTAGAAAAACTACACAGGATGTATTTTACTAGGTGACATGTTCAGGGATTACTGGTGGCTGGAGTAGGCCTGATTTTCCTATTGTTTGGTTGTTTTTAGTGTTTTTACCCATTTGACATAAGAATAAAATTAAGAATTTTTAATTTCAAGGTCCAGAAGGAAAAAAAATTTTTTTTCAACATTTGCAGTTAAGAGAAGGCTTTCCTAACTTGACTCTTTGCTAAAAACAAGTTCTCACAATATTTAAATTCCCAAACATTCCAAACATTTTCCTCATCCCCACGGAGATTAAAGATATGTTCTCAATTCTGACCCAGGGACTTGGATGCCTGCTTGGAAACATCATTCTGGAAAAGAAACTAACTTGTAATAGGTTACTTTTGTTCAAACCACAGCTTACCCTTCCTTAGACAACTGTTTGGTATCTACCAGGCTTTAAAGGCCCTGTAACTTTTTTTCTAATTCTTCTGTTTTAAAGGAGTAACAAAATCTGGAGGCTCTAGAATTGTTCATGGTAAGTACTGGATTAGTGTAATTGGAATATCTCCAGGCACCAAGAAATCTTTTGGTTACACTAAGTTTTCTTGTAATACTATTTGACAGATTCATAAAGCTTAAGAACAAGTAAACAATAACAAAAACCCTAGTTCAACTGCTTACTCCATGAGGAAATTCTACAACACATCTGATAATCAGTTCCCAAAACCTGTCTGAACACTTCCTCTCGGCCAATGTCCATTCTTACAGTTCATAATCAACCCAAAATCTACCTTCCTATAACTTTTACCCTATGCAATCTGAAATAATCCAATACAATTTTGGGCTCTTTCAACCAACAGCCTTTCAAATAAATGAAGAAAATAACTATTAAGTCTCTCATCAGTCTCTTCATTCTGGGGCTACGCTAGAACATAGAAATTAAAGAAATCTGTCCATCCCTAGAAATGACATTTGGCCATCCCTAATGACATGGTATTCAGACCACTCTCCATGTTGATTACTTTTATGGAATGTGACCAACATGCCTCCATACAGAGAAGTGGAACTGTTTCTTACCTTCCTTATCCATGGCGCTAAATAGCTCTAAAAGATCACATTCTTTTTTTGGTAGCCATATCTCATTATGACTTACTGAGTTTGCAGACAACCAAAACCTTTAGACTGATCGCATATAAGAGACCTGGTCCTATACACAAATACCGAGTCCTAGGTATAAGGTTGTATTTTCACCACAATTAACTTCCATTTTGTCAGTTTTGATGCAATATTCAGCCTGATTTCTTTCTGTGTATGTTCTATGATGTATTTCTTATCCCTGCCAGCTTTGTGTTGTGTGTAAATATGATAAGTAAGTATACTATGTCTTCATGGCCACTGATAAAATAAGCCAGGGTCAAATACAAAGTCATGTGACAAAAAGGCCCCTCTTTTTTCTTTTCTGTTAAGATAATATACAAGCACCCTGTCAGAATTTAGTTTTTGAAGGCATCCAGTCCCTCCTAAGCCATTCTCTCCCTTTTTATTCTCTGATCACAGGTTCATGCTCCAATTTTCTAAGCTCCCCTTGAAGTCTTTGGATGAATGAAATCTGCTTTCCTAAACTGTGGAATACACACTATCTTTCTACTCTATTGAATATATATCTGCAAATAAACTAAAATTCTTTCTTAGATGACAAGGTAGAATATGTGTGTACATAAAAGTAAATGGGGCACCTGAGTGGCTCAATTGGTTAAACACTGACTCTTGATTTTGGCTGAGGTCATGATTTCACGAGCCCTGCATCAGGCTCCATGCACAGAAGCCTGACTGGGATTCTCTCTCCTCCTCTCTGCCACTCCCCGCTCATGCTTTCCCTCTCTCTCAAAATAAATAAACTTAAATAGTGAAATTCTCAAGGCAGAAACTTAAAAAAAGGAAGAAAATATGTTAAAAATAAATAAATGGATAAATTCATAGATTTTTCCTTGTGTTCTCAAGTCATTCTGGCTTACTCATAAATACCAAAAGTTCAAAGGCATTTTAAAAGGTAGTCCATAAAGACACACCAAGTGGTTAAGCCCCACTCCTCCAAACAAGTCAAATAGACTTTGTTCTGAAGAATGGCATTAAATAAACTATTAGAAGGAGAATTATTACATTCAAGTGATTAACAGCAGACCCCATTCTCAACAGGGCCTATATCATTCCCAGACAGCAAGGAGGCACTTAAGGAAGCACAATAACTCTTCCAGAGTCATTCAGTAACATTTATTTAGTACAGCATATTTCCATAAGCACTTAACTTATTATAGGGTACAACTTAACATTTAAAAAACTGCTGCACCAGAGGCACCTGGGTGGCTCAGTTCATTAAGTGTCTGGCTCTTGATTTCGGCTAAGGTCATGATCTCACAGTTTGTGAGATGGAGCCCCACATTGGGCTCTGCACTGACAGCATGAAGTCAGCTTGGGATTCTCTCTTCCTCTCTCTCAACCCCTCACGCCCCTCAAAAGTATATACATACACTTAAAAAAAAAAGTATACAAATGCTTTAAAAAAAAAAAAAGAACTCATCAAATAACAATTGTTTCTTCAACAGGAGGCATGTTAATTCAGAATACCTTAAAAGAACACATAGGAGTTCATAGTAAATTACCCAGGACTAAAGAGGTCTTAATATTTTGTCTTAAGTCATCTGAGGCAATGAGTTAAAAGCCTAAAGAAAACTTTCATAGAGCACAGTGTATAATTAACACTTGTAGAAAATGGGTAAAATGATGGCAAGGGAAATCTGAAATAATCCCACATGAAGAGAGGATGGGCAGGACACTGCATTGCTTCATCAGGCATTACTGATTATACACGTATCTACCCAGTCCCTCTCTGCAGTATTGAGGACAAAACCCTCTTTATTTTGCAGGATGATGTCTGTTATTAAACATAAGCAGTCAATCATCAGCACCAGCTTATCCACACTAAATCACTAGTCTTCTCTAGACTATTACAGGTAGTGGAACTGTATCGATCACTCTGACCTGCAGTTTTAGGCCTCAGCTTCATGTCTGAGTTCACAGAGTCTGATACCGAAAATCAATTTTCTTAACTGCCTGCAATAAGAATTAGGAGATGGTGATAAAAAAAACAACAGGCACTATGCCCTGCTATGATCTGGTGACAAAGCCCTTCAGTCAGAACTCCAGAGACCTTGGTTTTCATCCTAGTTTTCTCCTTCTAAATGTGTCTTAACTACAGAAAGCTATGCTGTGGCCTAAAATGATATAGATATTCCAATTTCTAAGGAATATCACCACCACTGAAAAGAACATATAACTTCTTATTCCTTCGTCTACTATCTCAGTATTTTATTTATTTTTTAAAGACTTTTCTTTTTTTTATTTTTTAGTATTCATTTATTTATTTTGGGAAAGTGAGAGTGCAGGGGAGGGGAAGGGCAGAGAGAGGGAGAGAGAATCCCAAGCAGGCTCCATGCTCAGTACAGAGCCTGACTCAGGGCTCAGTCTCACAACTGCAAGATCACCACCTGAGCCGAAACTAAGAGTTGGACGCTTAACCAACTGAGCCACCCAGGCACCCCAAGTTTCCTATTTTCATAAGTAATCTACCATCCAATCTGGGGCTCAAACTCACAATCCTGAGATCAAGAGTCACATGCTCTTCAGACTGAGCCAGCCAGGCACCCCATCTCAGTATTTTAAAGTCAACTATCAAAAAAAAAAAAAAAAATTGTTATCAATTAAAGATTCTGCACACATTTGAGATTGTGGATAATTTTTTCCTTGATTTTCATACTGATTATTACACAAACATAACAATATTAGATGTAAAAAAAAAAACCAAAAAACTAAAATCCCCCCATTTGGGGACAATATAATTTTGGGAGTAATGGAAATGTTCTATATCCCAATTTAGTAATAGTTACACATGTGTGTACATTTGTTAAGCCTCATCAACCTAAATGCTTACAATGGAATCACTTTATTGTACATAAAGGATATCTCAATGTTAATTTAAAAAATTCCCCTTTCAAAAAAAAATTAAAATGAAATAAAAATTTCCCTTTCATTTTTAAACTTTTAGCCTCATTATCTCTTAACCTCCTCAACTCTTATTATCTCTACCTCTGCTCCACCTCAGTTAATGTCTTCTCATTCATTCATTCATTCATTCATGCATGCATCAACAAAAATTTTGAAGCAATGTGTTAGTACTGGAGATAGAGATGTGAACAAGAAACAGTTCATGCTCTCAAGGAGTTTATGGTCTAGAGGGAAACACAGACACTGAACAGGCAATGCTGAGGATAGGCTGAGACATGCTGCATGCAACAGAAGTATGAAAAGTGTGCCCTAGGAACACACAGAGGTTCAGCTAACCTGGCTCTGCCATCACAAAACCTGATGTACCTCCATGTTCTCAAACTCCAAAACCCCTTACTGAGCACAATGTTCAGTTCTTCCACTTATGTCAACATCATAACTTTTAATACCTCAAATACCACCAATTCCCCCAGAATTCCTACTTTGGCATTTCTTACACCCTCTTCTCCCTGCCACATTCAGCCTAAACTTTAACATTAGCTACCACCCCAATATGCCCCTTCATTTTTCTCCCCATCCTCCATTCACAACCTCCCTCCCCAATCACTACCAATCTTGTTAAAACAAATCACTGATGCTGATCCTCAGTTATTCATTAAGAATATGTAGACGTCTGCTATTTCGAGCACATACTGGGATATATCAGTGAACAAGTCAGACATAATCCTTGCCTTCATGTAGCTTACATTCAGATAGGAGTGATATTCAAATAAGTAAATAAAGACAACATACTAATTGCAAATCATAGGAAGTTCAGTAAGGAAATAAACAGGGTGGTTTGAGAGACAAGGGTAAGAGGAACCTATCTTTTAGACTTGGTAAGTATCAAGAAGAAACAGAGGAAAAACACTCCAGGAAAAAAGAACAGTAAGCAACAAAAGCAAAGCACAGGCCCCGAAGGAAGATAGATCTTGTGCTTGATTTAGAAACTAAAAGGCCAGGGTGGCTAATAGTGAATGAGGAGAAATAACAGGAAATGAGGGGAAGATATAGGGGCCAGATCACACATGGTCCTGAAAAACTTGTAATGAGTTCACATTTTATTCCAAATAAAATGGGAAGCCATTGAAGGATTTAGGCAGAATACTGACATGATTTGATTTAGTCCTAAAAAGATTACTCTGGCTGATCTGTGCAGAATAGACTGGAAGAGGGCAGAAATGGAAGCAAAGAGATCAGTTAAGAGGCCACTGCAGTTGCCTAGGCAACAGATGGTGATAGGACTAGAGAGGTGGAGTGGAGACAGAGAGAGTTGTTTGTGTTCAAGAGCTATTATGGAAATGTCATGAGACAGGGAGAACAAAATTCTTGATTGGCCTCCGTCTTTTCCCCTCCCCAAACCTGGTCCTTTCTCTCAGAATATGACACAGCCACAGCCATGAATGCTTAAACCAAAAACTGAGGATCCAGACATCATTTGTTTCTTCCCTTTTATCCTCAGGCCTAATATCCATAAGCAAATCTTTTTGCTTCTACCATACTTCCAAAGTCTCTCTCAAATCTATCTACTTCTCTTTATCTTCAGCGATATCTCTCTCGAGTACATGCCACCATCAGCTAAGGCTTGGGTTACAGCAGTAGCTTCATAATTGCTCCCCCTGTCTGAAACACTTATCAGACATCCAAGTGGATATATCAAGTAGGCAGTTAGTTGGATTTGTGATTCTGGAGCTCAGAAGTGAGATGACCTAGAGATATAAATTTGGGAACTGAACACATACCGATGGTATTTAAAGCCACAGAACTGGACAAAATCACATAGGCTGAGTGTGTAGACAGGGAAAAGAAAAGAGGGTAGTACCATGCTAGAAGACATCTGAGATGGACTTAAGAAAGAAAATCCAGTCAAAGAAGACAGAAGGCAGAAGTTCTGTCAGACCACCCCACCAACTCTCTGAATTCCCAGTTTTTCGCAGTCCTTATCTTCTGAACCCAATAAACGACCCTCTCCTAGAAACTATACCCTATGACACCATGCTACTCTCACCTCCTACCTGCTTGGTTGTTTCCTTTTTACATCTTTCTCTGGTTCTTCCTCCATCTTCTATCCCTGAAATTCAATCATTCCTGTCCCCAGTCCTTCTCCCTCCTTTCCCTCTCCCCCTCCATGTCTGTCTCTGTGTATATGCACAAGTACACACAGACACACACACACACACACACACACACACACACACACACACACTTTCCTCTTCAAAGATCTCCATTTCCCACAATCTCAACTGTCAACTCTATACTGACAATCTCCACATGTCTAGCTAAGTCTTACTCAAAGTGTGACTGGCCCACAGACCAGGATTTCAGAATCAGGAGGGTATGCTGTGAAAATTCCCCACCCCAGACCTAAAAAATCAATTCCTTTAATGATTCTTAAGCAATGGCTTTTATAAATGCCCCATAATTCATACCTATTATTTCACCTTAATTGCATGTTAGGTGATATTAGGAATTTGAAGCCTCCATGCTTTTCATAGCAATAGGACAGAGAAATGATCTGGAGTTTAAGAAGAAAGTTTTGGGGTTTTTTGTTGTTGTTGTTTGTTGTTGTTGCTGTTTTTAAAGAAAACAAAGTATAACCAAGGACAAGACTAATGGAGTTGGTAAGATTTCTAAAACCTTATAATTGTCCCATACTTACTATTTTTGTTTTCCTTGCCTCCCAATGGTAGTTTATAATACAAAATGATTCAAATGTTAAAGAATTTCTGGGCTTCTTTCACTTAACAGCAAAGAAATAGTAAACTGGAAGACCAGTATCTCACTCTACTGTCAGAATAAATGAAGACGGTAGCTTTAAAAAGAAAAGGAAAGGAAAAAGTATCTGGTCTTCATCCAGATATGATGACCCTCTTAGATCACCCTGTCTTGTATTAAAATTCTTTGAACACTTGTCTGATCTGTGTCACTAAACTGTGAGTTCCCTCAGGCTATTACACTTGTCTTGGCATCTACCTACTGCTTTGCAAAACCCAAAGTCTTGCCCCCAAGAAATCTCGTATTTCTTCAAGTACAGAATTTGCAAAATAACTCTAGCTTGATTCCTGTACTAATCTCCAATTACAAATAAGTGGAGTCTGGATTGAGGAGGTTTTACTATACCACCGGAAGAATTAGTGTATCAAAGCATTGGCAAAACATTTGGCAATACAAAATTACAGTAACACTTCTGTCCAGTTTCTGTACTCCTTCTAAGAGGTAAAAAAGCACAAGCTACCATTAAGACCAGATGTTTCAGCTGCTTCTCAATTTTTCCTACCTTCTCATTTCTTATCATCTCAAAGAGATGCTTCCTCCTTCAACACCAGCAGTGAAGTGAGGTTGAACTGCTATTTGAGGTGGAGGATGGTTGCAAGCACTGCTCTAGTTGGTCACCAAACTCTTATTCCAACTCCCTCCCTACCTGGTTTCTATCTCCCAGCCAGTCGCTCCAGTCCTTCCGGTGGATTCTTATTTCTGGAGCTCACTTAATTCTCTCAAACAACAATGCTTAAGTGTCTGCATGATTAAATAGTCCAAAAAATGCTTTTATTAAAACTACAAAACAAAGAACTTTTAAAGAGGTATATATCCTACACTTTTCTATGTGCAGCAATAAAGACAAAGTGATAAAACTCTTAACATCATGCATCGATCAAAATTTGGTTATTCCCTGTCTAGCTCCCCACTAGATGTTCAGGGACATCCAGAATATTCCCTAATAGTTACCTATCTCCTATCCTCCTCATCTGCTTTCTCCCTGTAGGCAGACTGCTAACTCAAATTTGCTCAGAGACAGTGAGGGCAAAATACAAGGGCAAAATATGGTTTGCGAAATTAATTAATGGTGTGCTCTGTATTGAAAAGTCTGGAAGTTTCTTCTTCACCTTTAGAAAGAACAGATGACGGGTTCCTCCACTGAGGGTTAGGCCTGGGGTTCTCAAGATACTAGAATGAGGGACCACAGTTCCTACACCCCGTATCTTGACATGAGTTGACAGCATTCCCTGCCATTACCAGGCCCCACCCAGCCAGCTGTGAAACATAACATTAGGTGCAGCGTCCTGCATTTCTGTCATCAAGAGAAGGTGGCACTGCGTCCATCGGCAAATGGCTTTTCCTCCAATCCCGTCTTAGCCCCCATACCAGAGCATCTAATAGCATCACCAGTTATTTCTACTTCAGGATAGAGACATGCTTGAACTCGTCACGACTAATAAATGACAAAGTCATAATACTCCGTAGACTTGGCCGGCAGGACTGTGGGTAATGACTAACTTTTATTCCATGGCTTCCTTCCAGATCAATCCATACGACTCCCCCTCCCCAGAGCCGCCATAAGGGGCGAAGCCCGACATCCTCCTGAGCGCGGTATGGAGGGACTGGGGGGGGGGGGACAAAAGGAACTTGCCTACAAGGACTTACAGATGCCAGGAGCTGAGGGGTCTGGGGCAACTCCGTGCTGACTTCCATCCTCTCCGCACCCCCAGCCTCCTCGTCCGCCATCTTGAGGGAAACTGACACCCGCAGTTCCAGACCCCCGGCCGAAGACAAGCGGAAACCTGTGGCCGGTCCAAGAAACACGGGGCGGGCGACACTTTTACGACGGCCCCTGAAGTCAGGTTTGACGCAGAATCGAGGCGTGGCTTCCGGTCCGCTTCCCGGAAGCAAGCGTCACGGACCTTAGGGCTGGAGGTTTTTCTTCTCCTAATTTCTTAGTCGTAGTGCCTGGCCTCTGAATAGTTTTGCATCTGGTTCCGATGCTGGGAACTGTTGCGTCTACGAGGTAAAAAATAAATTCAGCGTCCATTTTGAAAGTAAGAAAACTGTGGGGGGCTGAGAACCTGTTCTAGGTCTCTTTCTATCCAGGTTGTTGGTCTGAGTGTGTTTGTCTCCCTCCGTACCCGCAGTGGCTCCCCAGAACCCACAAAATGAGAAAGTACTCAAAGCTATTCCATGTTTAGGAATGTAGCCCATGGACACTTGCACATGCGCACAAGAAAGCTAAAGCCGCATCCGCTTTGGGGAGAGGTGGGTGAAGAAATAACGAAAAATTGAAACCTTGTAGTCGTCTAGCCATAGAGGGAGGACAAAATAAACATGGTCATCCGCGTTAGGGAATACCATACGTTGGTGTTAAAAAGAACAAAGTAGATTTTTGTGGAAAGATAAAGATGAGTTAAGTGAAGTGGGGGGGGGGGGAACCCAAGTTGCCGTAAACTATATATTTGTGCTTATGTGCGTTTAAATGCAAGGGGAAAAGCCTGAAAGGAAAGAACTAATAATAGCTCTGAGGATAGGAACTTAGTCAAGAGCTACTTTAACTTCATCTGTATTGTTTTAAATTGTTTACAAACTAACGATTTAATATACGGTTTTAACAACGAGAAAAATAATGATAAAGCTAACATGCTGGAAGGAATTAAAAGCTAACTATTGGGGAAAAGGCTAAGTCATATCTTTACCTCAAATCATATATATCAAAATAATTCTTAATGAATTGAAGTTTACTAAAAAAAAGTAAAAAACAAAACGTAAATATTTGTATAATATTAGGACAGAGGAGGCTTTTTAAAGCATGACACCAAAGGCAGAAAATATAAAAAGACTGATAGGTAATTTAGTCAAAATTTAAAACTTACATATAAAAATAAATTACACAAAGTTAAAAGTAAACAAAAATTGGGAAGAAAAGCCTGCAACATTCATGACAGACGAACAGATAAAATCCCAAAGAAGACTATTTCAATACAAAAATAGGCAAAATACATAAATATGCAACTCACTAATTTTGTATAAAGATGAAAAAACCTAACAAGTAAGCAAATAAATGCAAATTAAATAAAATGGGATTCCATTTATTGGATGTAAAGTTGGTCTGTTTCTGTTTTTTCTTAAAGATAACCACCATGTTGGTAAGCTGGAAGGATATTCATTGTTACATAAAAAACAAGTGTATTAGTAAGCCTACAGAAAGCAATGTTCAGAAGCCAGTTTTTCTTAAATGCATAGTCTTTGGCCCAGTGATTCCATTTTTAAGGCCATATCCTAAAGATCTAATTCAGGATGCAAGTGAAGTTTAAACTGCATCATTACTGGTAATGGAGAAAATTTAGAAACAACTCAGGTGCTCTTAATAAAGGACATTGGCTAAATAAACTTTGGTCACTCCATACAATGTAATTCTCTGCAGCCATTAAAAGTATTGTAGAACATTGATTCTCAAAGTGTGGTCTACAGACTCCCTGGGAATTCCCCAAATTTAGGAAGCTGATGGGGTGAAAACTTTTATAGTAACTTCTATAGTGATAACAAAGAAGTTTTGTGCTTCTTTTTTTATGAGCCATGTGATATTTGTATTAACTGATGCAGAAGCAATGGTGGGTGAAACTGTTGGCCTCTTAGCACAAAATAAAAAGCAGTGGCACCAAATTCAAGTCACCAAAGTGATCTAGAAGTAATTTCTTGACTACCATGCTCTTGCAGTAAAAAAAAAAAAAAAAAAAAAAAAAAAAAAAAAGTGTGGGGAGGGGAGAATCTGTTTCCCAATGTCCTTGATGGAGCAGTAAAAATGTTACAAAATCTCAACCCTTTTAAGTATTCTGTATGATGAAATGGGAAGCACACATAAACCTTTTCTGTTGTGTTCAAAAGTATGATAGTTGACTTGAGGAGAAGCACTTGAGTTGCTAAGTCAACCAGCCAGTTTTTACAAGGAATACCCATTAACTTAACAAGTAACAGGTACCCGGGTACTTAGATATTTGGCAGGCATTTTCTCAAATATGAATAAGTAAGCTTTTCTCTTCAAGGAAAACAATTAGCAATTTTTGTTGTCCATTTTACTAGTAGAGATTTCAAGGGAACATTCTGTGGAAAACATATCTGCCACTGCGAGTTTGACAAAGTCCCAATGAAATTGGTGATATTAACATGCGTGATTTTTTGGACAATGTATAATGGAATATATTGACATTTGGAAGATCTGTATAACTCATTGAACCAAAATCTTGTAAATATCAAACACAGGGTATTATAAAGAATGGGTGAAAGATCCATTCACATTGCTAAATAGACCAATAGAATTTAATGTTACGGAGTACAAAAATTTAATTGATATGGTTTTACATTCCACATTGAATTGTTTTTTTTTAAATTTACCATTTTCCCAGTTTTGCTGTGGTTTCAAAGGATATCCACAATTATATGAAAATGCCATTGAAATACTCTTCTCCTTTCCAACTATGCATCTGAGGCCAGATTTTTTTTCATATACTTCAACCAAAATAATGTGTCACAATAGATTGAACACAGAAGCAGCTATGAGAATCCAGCTGCCCTTTATTAAAGAGACTTTCAAAAATGTAAAACATTGCCATATCTTTCAGTAATTTTTTCTTCTAGAAAACTTTTTCATTAAAAAATATTATTTATATTAACATGTATTGGGTTGATAATCGTTATTTTTTTTAATGTTTATTTTTGAGAATGGGGGAGGGTCAGAGAGGGAGGAGAGAGAATCCCAAGTAGGCTCCTTGCTGTCAGCACAGAGCCCAACGCAGGGTTCAATTCCACGAACAATGAGGTCATGACCTGAATTGAAAAGTCAGACACTTAACTGACTGAGCCATCCAGGCGCCCCTGGAGTCACCAGTTGTAGTGTCTGAGACCATACAATTTAAGAGCCAATGTTCTAAAGGTGGTCTTATGGACTTAGGAAGATATTCACTATATATTGTTGGGTGGAAAAAGCAAGTTACTAAAATAATATGGTTCTAATTTTGTAAGAAAAGATTCTAGATATTTAATGAAGAATACTAATCACCAAAATAATACTCTTGGTTATCCTTCGGTTGCAAAAATGTGGGCATTCTAATTTTCTACCTATTCCTTAACTGTATTTTCTATTTTTTCTTCCAATAAATATTTAGTACTTATGTAAAACATTTTTATCTGCCTACTTCTTGTGATAGGTAAAATACTAAATACTTGGATGGATGGATGGATGGATGGATGGATGGATGGATGAATAGTCTATTCAGCTCAAAACTACTCCTTGATAATGTCTTCCCTGATCTAGCCAGATATGGTGGGGTTTTTCCCTCCTCTTGGAGGAACTAGTAGCTATAGTTCCTATAGTAGGCTTTAGTAGTACCTATAGTACCTATAATAGGCTAGTTCCTAGCCTGTAGAATCAAACTTTCTGTATTTGAATTTCTTTTTTTGCACTTGCGGGTTGTGTGACCTTAGGCAAATTAATTTCTCTGAGACTTGGTTTCCCCATCTGTAAAATAGATGTAGTAATGAGAGTATTTCCCTTATATAATGGTTATGAAGATTAGTGAGACACTTTACCTAAAGCCCTCAATGACTGGTAGTGTTCAGTACAATGCCTGCTAGTGTTCAGGATGGATGTTTTGTTTTGTTTTCTTTTGTTTTGTTTTGTTTTTTGTTTTCTGGCTGTCCTGCATCCAGTAGCACTTTCTTTATTTGATGCAGAAGGTCTTTCCATTGTGGGAAGTCTTGTTGGAGGGAACCGTGTCCCCAAACATGTGGTTAGAATTCATTCCTGCCTGGTATCCTAAGATAGCAATGCCCAGGCTATCCTTGCCAAAAGACGGTTGTGCCTCCTGCAGTTCCTTGGGTTTCTGCTTTTTTTCTAAGCCTGTTCCTTGCCTCCTGTGGAATCTTTGAGTCCCTGATAACCTTTCAATAATAATAGTCAAAATTTAACTATTAAATTATTTATAACATAGTGCCTTACGTAGGCAGTTTTTCATGGCCTATTGAATTTCCTCGTCTAATGTTAGTTCCTTGAGTGCAGAAGCCAAGACTCATACATAGAAATGTCAGCTACTTTGTTAAAGCCTTTAGGTGCATTTTCAAGTGTAACTCTGAAACAATCCTGTGATGTAGTTCCTATTATCACCACTGCACAGACAAGGAAACTATATCTTGAACAAGTGAGATTGCTTGTTTAAACCTGCAATTACTAAGTGACAAAACCTGGATTCAAAATCAAGGTCTATCTGGCTTCAAAATTTGTGTCCTTAACCGCTTCACTGTTGTACTCCAATTAAAAAACATTTTGAAAAAAAAAAACCTTTTGAGTCTCTTTTACCACTTTATATGTTGTGATTGCAATGCTTATTATTAAATAAACAAAATTATCAGGTATCTGGCACACATTTTACATTCTAGTATACTTATATTAAATATTTTATAGGGATTTTATAAAGTAGATATAAACTTACGAATGATCATTGCTCTTTTCTGATCTAGACCAAGGTATGGCTTGACCTACTTTATAACAGGAGTATGAATTTCTGTGATTCTTCTGCAAATACATATTTCTTTTTAAATTAGCATTGACATCTAAATAACTTCTGTGAGTAAGTTGCAGGGTCATTTTTCAGGTGTCATTTTACTGTTTGAAGTATGATCAACAACTAATATACATTGATTAGCTTTCTCAAAACCCCAGGATGACATAATTAGGACAGCCATACTCAAAACTATGTGTTCCTTAGACTCCTCATTGTGAGTTGTGCTGGAGGTTTTCAACCCTGTTTACACATAAGGATCACCTGGAACTTTTAACAAATTCTAATACTAATTCTAATCACTCTAGTGACTCTGATTTACTTAGGAGTAAGACCTGAGTATCGTTTTTTAAAAAAAAAACCTCTTCCAAGTGCTCCTAATGAGCAATCAGAGTTGGGAAACCCTCAGTGATTCTATTTTAATGGACTTCTTTCTCTAGGATATTTTCTTATATGGGATGATAGTAGTGACTACATGATTCCTCCTACCTGGTACAAATCCTTAATATTCCTCATCCAGATTAGAGAAGAGCAACCATCCTATCTGATCTCTTTATTTCCACGCCCTTGTTCATATTCATCCCTTGTTTTCCTGCCAGAAATATTTGTAAATATAAACCTGGTCATACGACTCTTTTAAGTAAATTAGATGACTACCCTATAGAATAAAATTTAACCCTTAAGCATGGCATTCACAGCCCTTCTCAATCTGTCTTGAAACACTTTTTGCTAGTCTAATCCCCCTTGCCACTTCTTACCTTAAAGTATCTACACTTATTTCCCATATACACCGTTTAGTCTCATCGTTGCTTTTGCATCAGTTAGTCCATTGGCCTAGAATGCCCCCTCACCCATCACAACACCTCTTTCTATGAAGGGATTTCTGCTTATTCTTTAGGGATCAGCTTTCTCTGAGAAGTTGTCTGATTCATTTTCCAACAGGCAGAATTGTTCCCTCTGTGCTTTCACTGCCCTTTAAACGAAAGAATACAGGAAACTGGGATATGACCTTACTAAAATTGCAAAAACAATTTCACAACTTTTACAAAAAAGAAACCTTCAGTTTAACCTATGTGCTTAATATATACACACATTTATGTCAGTTATTCTTTCATTTACATGTTATGGCAATTCTTAGTCTTATTTGTCTAATTCATTGACTGGAGTTACTGGATTGTCTCAATTAGGCCTGGCATGTTCTTTGTCAAGAAATATTTCCTTTTTAACACTAGAGACTATCATTTTCATAATCTTTGGTCTGTTGGAAATGTAGCTATTGAGAAGCCCTCAAGAATGATTTTTATTTACTTTTTTAATATTTGTTTATTTTTGGGAGAGTGCAAGCAGAGGAGGGGCAGGCAGAGGGGGACAGAGGATCTGAGGCAGGCTCTGTGCTGACAGGCTGACAGCAACAAGCCCCATGTGGGGCTCGAACTCATGAACCCACTGTGAGATCATGACCTGAGCTGAAGTCGAACACTCAGCCGTCTGAGCCACCCAGGTGCCCCTCAAGCATGATTTTTATTTATTTTATTTTTTAATGTTTATTTATTTTTGAGAGAGAAAGAGAGACAGAGCATGAGCACTGGAGGGGCAGACAGAGAGGGAGACCTAGAAATCAAAGCAGGCTTCAGCCTCCAAGCCGCCAGCACAGATCCCAACGTGGGGCTCGAACTCACAAACCATGAGATTGTGACCTGAGCCAAAGTCAGATGCTGAACTGACTGAGCCACCCAGGCACCCCTCAAGCATGATTTTTAAATGGCAGCAACTTGAATGTTGCTGTGTTGGAACATAGGTGTAAAATGAAGCATGTTCAGAGACAGTTCAGTATACTTTCTGTAAATTTGAAAAAGCATTTACCATATGGTGAATGTTTATTGATTAGATTGATGATTGTTTATTTTGGAGTATTTTGGAGGAAAAGTTAACCCAGACCCTTCAGAGAGGAGGGTCTGGGCTACTATCTCATGATTAGTGTAGAAAACAATATAAAGCCAAGATTTTGCACTTAATAAAGGACATATAAATTTTAAAGAAGCAAGCAACAAAAAAAACTATAGAGTGGTACCACTGTCCTCATCTTATGACTTCAAGTTTCTACTCCTACTACTTACAAGGAGCTGTCCCAAGAGTGCTGGTTTCTGAGCTAAGGAAAGGGCCTGGGCTCTCTGGTCCTCTCAGGAAGTCTGTGGACCATGACAACCCCATGTAGGGGGCAGATTATACTTGAAAAAAGAGGCTCCCACATTGAGCTGAGGAGCAGGGATCATTAGGGTTTTTAGGGTCAAAACCAGGATGGAGAGGGGATAGTCTTCGTTAAGACAGAAGTTATCAGTCTTGGACCAAGGTCATTCCTGCAGTTGTGGGGAGATCAGCCCTATTTTAGAAGTGGAATGGAACTGAGAATGTGATAAAGTAGTCAAGACTGGAGGCTTGAGCATCAGTTTTAGAAAAATTGGTCCTGGGTTCAGAGATTTCATTTTTGGGATTGGCTTGAAGACCTAAGTTTACAGCAGTTAGCTTCATTTTAGAAAGAAGGATGTCCATGCCTGGGGAGTCATTTCTGGGGTAAAACTCAGATTGCTGGTTCAAATTGAGTTGGACCTAGGTTAGGGGTCATAAATAGGCATGGATCTTGGGTTCACCCTCAGCCTTGGATCCAAAGGTTTCATTTAAGGGCTCTGCTGGTCAGAGGATCTTGTCTGTTCAGGTGATCAACCACAACAGCATTTTAGCCCTGGTAGAAGGGAGGAAAGTCTGGGAAAAGAGGAATATACAGATAAAGAATTTGTCAAAGGTAGTACAAATAGGAAGAGAGAATCAGGATGTGGGTCAAGATCCATACAACTCCAGGGAGCATACTGTTCACAGAGGAGCCAGGATATGGAAATGTGCACATGACTGAGAAGGAATGAGACTGAATACTCAATGGAAGGAACTTCGTTTAGACATGCAGAAAATGGTTCAACCTACCAGGAGAATAAAATCTGGTTTGGGGAGAGTCAAAGTGGATCCTTCCACCAAGTCTGTGGAAGGAGTTGTATGCCTCAGTTTGCAGCAGACTGCAACAATACTGGGGTTCAAGTGCTTTGCTGAACAGATTAAATAGACAAGAACAAATTTATTTGTCTAGCATCTGAGTAAATTCTGGAAAAAGGACCTAAGCTGGACCCATCATGGTTTGAGCACTTGTCAATACAACCTACTAACCATCTGTATATTCTATCCGGGCATCTTCTTCTTTTAAAATTATTTTAAAATAAATAATAAATGATGGTAAAAAATAAATATATATATTTAAGCATTGTCTTTCTAGGTACTGTGTTAGGCACTTTAGAGAAAAGTTTAGGCAAAGGTTGCATGCATTAAAGGGTAGATGAGATGAGTATGAACAATACATGAAATGCAGTAGATAACAGCAAAAATAATCCATTTCTAGGCACAGAGTGAAAGCAGATACCAGATACAGCTGTTAAGCTGTGCACCAGATATGGTGATCAACCAGGGTGGCTTAGAAGTCAGAAAGCTCTGGGAGCAGCTGACTCTGAAAAAAAAAAAATGACACAATATTTCAAGAGTTTAAAAGTGGCAAGTAGGGGTTTAGACAACTGCTGAAGACTTTAAGGTTGAATTAGTGATAAGAATGTGGAAGACCAAACACATAGAAAAATCAAGATAATTTATCAGTGCAGGAAAATGAGTTGTGCAAGCAAAGAATAGCTGTACTAGGAGTTAGCAGAATATGGCCCCAAATCCACCTGCTGTCTATTTTTATACAGCCTTCAAGCTAAGAATACTTTTAACATTTTTAGATGGTTGAAAAAAGGTCAAAGGAAGAATATTTTATAATACATTTAAAATACATAAACTTGGAGCACCTGTGTGGTTCAGTTGGTTAAGTGTCTAACTCTTGATTTCAGCCCAGGTCATGGTCTCTTAGTTTCATGGGTTTAAGCCCCAAGTCTGGCTCTGTGCTGATGGTGCAGAGACTGCTTGGGATTCTCTCTCTCTGCCCCTCCCCCACTCGTGTTCTCTGTCTCTCTAAATAGAGAGACATCTCTAATTAGCCCATCTCTAAATACCACTACATGAAATCAATAAACTTAAAAAAAAAACCTGAGCTAAAATCAAAAGTCAGACACTTAACCAACTGAGCCACCCATACCCTGAGCATTTTTTTTTTTTAAGGCTTATGGATTCATGCCTCATTGCAGGGATGGCAGAGTAGCACTTGTATCCCAGGAATCTGAAAGCTGACAATCTTATGACTGTTTCTCCATCCATGTTATACATTTAAACACATGTGAAGCATAGATTTAAGGTCATCCAAACCTGCCGTGATTGCCTCATTCCAAAGTGGCTGTAGGGTCATTGTTTCTTTTACCCAACCATAAAATGACTTATAAGTGGTGATCATTTTAATAGTAACCTAAGATCAAGCTTCCCACATTTATTTTTTAACTTAGTATTTATTTATATTTTTTAAATTGTGGTAAAAGACATGTAACATAAAGTTTACCAATTTAGTCATTTTTAAATGCACATTGTGTATATTTTAGCTGTGTGGTGGCATTAAGTGCATTCATGTTGTTATGCAACCATCACCACCATCCATCTCCAGAACATTTTCATCTTGCAAAACTGAAAATCTGTACCTATTAAACTTTAACTCCTCATTTCCCCCTCTTTCCAGTCCTTGGCAGCCACCATCCTACTTTCTGTGTCTGTGAATTTGACTACTCTCAGTACCTTACGTAGGTGGAATCATACAGTATGTGTCCTTTGTGACTGGCTTATTTTACTGGCATAATGTTCTCAAGGCTCATCCATGTTGTAGCATGTGTGAGAATTTCCTTGATCTGTGATTTCTTACTTTTGCAGGAGTTTCAGGTTCCTTATGCAGAGCCTTAACTACCTAGATAAAATTATCCTCAAATTCGTTTTTCTAAAGAGTGAATGTAGTGTTCCCTAAAAAGCTGAAAAACTGTCTGGTACCTGCTAATGATTATAGGAGCAGCGTCCACAATAGCCAAAAGATGGAAATAATCGACATGACCATCGACAGATGAATGAATAAAGAAAATGTGGTATTTTCATACAGTGAAATATTATTCAGCTTTAAAAAGGAAGGAAATTCTGACACATGCTATAACATGTATCAAAACATTATATTAAGGGGTGGGGGAGGGAGGATGAAGAGTTAATATTTAATGGGTACTGAAATGAGTTTCAGTTTGGGTAGTGATCTGAAGGTAATTTCAACAACTTATGTTTATGAGAATCACATAGTTCAATTTATGACTATTGATGACAATATACATTGTTTGTGAAATGCCCAAGTGATACATTCCCCCTTGACTTTAGTTCTAGGAAAGTTTGCTTTCATGGTGAAATGCTACTTGCTCTGTTTATGAGATAACAAGAAGTCTACCTTTCTCCTTTGACTGACAGGAACTGAGAATCACCTTTTATGATGATGTGTAGTGATTAGCTGTCAAACCAGTATTTCCTTGGACAATCATTAACCATCATTAAATTAATAATTCCTGTTTCTACTCACTTTGAACACTGTGAGTGAAGCAGCTTGGTGACAATTCAGTGTCTGCAATCCAGACCGCTGACCTTTGTGACTTCAAACCAAGTTTCTCAGTCCAAAATGTCTTAACAGCAGGTCTGTTCCTATCATCTATCACATAGCTTCTTGTTGTATTCTATTTCTAGAAAATGATTCTCATATATTAAAAAAAATTAATCTTTATTTATTTTGAGACAGAGAGAGAGAGAGCATCAGCAGGGGAGGGGCAGAGAGAGAGACACACACACAGAATCTGAAGCTGGCTCCAGGCTCTGAGCTGTCAGCACAGAGCTGACGCGGGGCTTGAACTCACAAACTGTGATATCATGACCTGAGCCGAAGTCAGACGCTTAACCTGCTGAGCCACCCAGGCACCCCTGATTCTCATATTTTTAAGGTTCCTCCAAGGTCTCTTCAAATCCATATTATATGCCACATTGCCTTTGTTTTAAATCAGATCATCTCAACCATATCCTCCAAATTTGGTTTAAAGATATCCATACAGATTTTTTTTTCTAGTGCAGTATTAGACAAAACTAAAACTTTATTCATATGGACAGTGCTGTCCATATATACACCATAGCCCTAGTTCTTTTTTCACTTGGGTTCCAAATTTTGGGCACTAAGTTTTAACTATCTCTTTTTCTCTCCTCAAATATCCAATCACCTGTCAAATTCTGTAGCTTCTGTCTTTACAATTATTTTACATCTGATCCTTCTTTTAAAATGTTTATTTATTTTTGAGAGAGACAGAGGGAAAGTTTGACAGGAGCTGAGAGAGAGGGAGACACACAATCTGAAGCAGGCTCCAGGCTCTAAGCTGTGAGCCCAAAGTCTGATGCGGGCCTCTACCTAATGAACCATGAAATCATGACCTGAGCCAAAGGCTGAGAAGGCTGACGCTTAACTGACTGAGCCATCCAGGGTTCCTTTCTAATCTCAATGTCACTCTCCCATCTTCCTTCTTCAGGACTTTATAATTATGCAGTACCTGCAATCTTGGTCTATTTGGGCTGCCGAAACAAAATATCACAGAATGGTGGGTTGCAAACAGAAGTTTATTTCTCACAGTTCTGGAGGCTAGATGTCTAAGATCAGGTGCCAGCATGGTTGGATTCTGGTAAAGCTCTCTTCCACGTTGTAGATTGCTGACTTCTCACTGTCTCCTCACATGGTGGAAGGGGGGAGGGATCTCTCTAGAGTCTCTTTTATAAGGGCACTAATTCTGTTCACAAGGGCAGATCCTATCTCTAAATACCATCACATTGAGTATTAAGATTTCAACATAAAAACTTTGTGAGGACACATTCAGATCATAGCACTAGATTATTCCAATATTCTTCTAACAGGATTGTCTGCCATAGCTCTCCTCTATCCAGTCGGTTCCCTAAGCTGTTGTCAGATCTATCTTCACTCTTAACATTTATACAGGCCTTCTAAAATGTGGCTCAAACTAAAGGTCTGGTCCAATTACTACCATTCCTCTATGCATACCCAAGCCCAGACTGAAGTACTCACTGTCTCCTCAAGCTGTCCTGCATTTTCTCACCTTAATGCTTTGGTTCATGTTAGGTCCTGGTGGAAAGTGCTTCTCCTCATCCCACCCCCAATCTCTGCCACTCAAATACTATCCATCCTCTATATACCACTTCCTTAATTAAACTCCTCCTGATTCCAAAGATGTGATCTGTACTGGTTTTAACCTTCTCTAGCTTTTTATATCTGGTTGTCTCTTGTGCCAAATGGCATATTGGTCTTATATTAAACTTATTTGTGTATTTTTGTCTCCTACATAAGTTTCTAAGATAAAGAACCATGGTTTTTTAGCCATTTACGTTTCTTTATATTTTCTGCTTATAACAATGTCTTGCTTTCCAAAGGTACACAGGAAAGTATGTAATAAATTGAAATTGGCATAACTCCAATATTGGCAACATATCCCCCCAAAAATAACTCAAAGAGGGGTTAAAAAAGATGCTATTTGTATAAAAATGTTTATTCAGAACAGCGATATGTTTATTCAAAAATGTTTGTTCAGAACATTCCTAACATAACAATCCAAAAGTTCAACAATAACAGAATGGTTAGATAAATCAAGGGCAGGACCCAAATCTAATTCTTCTCCTGTGCCTGCCCATAGGGAGTACTTACAATTTATCAAATGAGAGGTATAACACTAACGGGATATGATATAGCGAAGTGCATATGAAATCAGATTTAGGTAAAAATAACATCACAAAACATACTTAATACATGTATTGAAAACCTATGGAAGCACGTTGTTAATAATCGTAAGGGCCGAAAGAAAGCCATCTGTCACATTTGTACAGTAATTTAAAAGGCGTCCTCATACATACTTTGATTCTCACAAACCTGTGAAGTACGCACGGGAGGCATTATTAACTCCGTTTTACAGGTAAGGAAACTGACCCACTGGGGTCAGGAATGATTGACTAAGGCGGAGCCCGGACTCTAGTTTCCGCCTCCCGGACCAGGGACCTTTCCCTGCCACTCCTCGGCAACCCTGATTGGTGCTGGAGGTCTCAGTTTCCTTTTCTTCCCCCGCATTCGGTTTGCAAACCCTGCCCCGAGACGCGGGCGGCTGGCGAGCTGCATTTGCGCTGCGAGGCGCAGGTGCAGCCGCGGCAGACAAGCTGAGCCTTAGGCCCCGCGCGACCATAGAGTCCGGAAGTGCGGCCAGAGCAGCTCGCGGGGGCGCCGCACCGGGGGAACGCGGGACCGCGAGGGCTGCGCAGGAGCGGGCGGAATGGCCGCAATGCTGGCCATGAAGGTGGTCACGGGGCTGGCGGCAGCGGCACTGGCGGCAGTGCTCTTGGAGCACTATGGCCTGGCTGGTCAGCCCTCACCGCTGCCCCAGCCCCGCGCCCCCCGGAGCCCGCACCCCGCTCCGGGCCCCGGAGCCAGCAACATCTTCTGGGGTCTGCAGGTGACGCAGCGGGAGCACGGCGGGGGGTGGGTGCAGAGCCTGCCCGACGGGGTGAGACGCGGGCAGTTTCCGCGGGGGCGTCACTGCCGCGGCCCCAAACTTCTGGCTGGGGACTCTGTCCTTCCTTGGGAGGGTTCGTTATTGCATTGCATCCTTGCCTTTTCCGTCCGCCTTTAGAGAGCTGCCGGGTCGCCTGCTGTCTGTGCTTCCTCTTCCTGACTCAGGTATCTCTGTTTAATACCTGCTTTCGGCAGATATCCGACATTCACCTGAGCAGGTTTCGCGATCCAGGCAGAGCTGTAGACTTAGAGAAGTTCTGTTCAGAAACTATTGGCATCATTCAACCAGCTCTCGTCCTGGCAACAGGTAGGGAGGGTTGCCGTGTGGTCGTGTTGTTCTGTGATCAGAATGGTAGAATGCTAGCCTGGGCTGCAGCTTTTCACTTCGGGGACATTGGGAACACTATAGCCCCACCCCCCAGTGAGTCCTTCTGTAGAGGAGATGGGACATTGCAGTTACCTTTGCCGTGGGTAACTGAGTCAAGATCCAAGTAACTTTGCAGTAGCAAGGTTCCCTCAAAGCAGAAGCAAGGCTCGTGATACCCGTTAGTATGCCGTTTACTATATCTTATATCTGTACCTGTTTGTCGTCGTCGTTGTAGTTCTGGATTTGAGAGAGGATTAGGGAAAGTCCTTTAACCACAAATCAGAAGTTATCTTTTTTTTTTTTTTAACTAACATTTACAGTTTGTTTTACAACGTTAGTCAACCTTATGTTGTCAATTGTTTGAGGCTTAAAGTGACTCAGGACACTTTTCTTCATCTCTTGGTACTTCTGTGGCTTGGGTTCTCCGGACTAACTGCTCCCAAAATGTGTTGGAGGACAAGCTAAAAAAGCATCTGTCTTGTCTACTGGGGGATTCATATCCCACCCACCTTACTGAAACACCTCTGCTGACATGATAGAGTATCAGTCCTCATTTTATGGAAAACCTCAATTTCAACTGTACACTTAGTTTTCTAGAAATGTTGGTGTTTCATTGTCCAAACCACATCTTCCAGATTGCTTCTTGCTGTGAAAATAACACTTGGTCAGATTACATACCCTGATTTGCGGTGTGGAAATATGGTTGTCATAGATATCAGGCTTCTGCCCAGAGTGTTGGAATTTCTTATAGTTTTCATTTTTATCAGAGTTTCATGATGCATTTTGTATTGCTCTCTTTAAAGATAATTTTTTTTCAGAACCCATTTCTAATATCACAGGAGGTTAAACAGGCACTTGCTAACCCAGAAGAAACAAAGTCCTTGCTGAGAAAATCTTATTTTAAATGGCTTGCTGTGGACATAGATGGACTCATAAGTTGTTATGTTTATACATGTTGAGTACTTTAAGTGTCTTTGTTCCTTTAGTGTGCACTTAAAAACAATTTTTAACCCCCTGGGGCTTATTTTACATTGTGATTCAAGTCTTATATATAAATCTACAGGAGATCTCACTGATGCCAAAACAAAGGAACAGTTTGGATCCAGGCAGCATGAGGTAGAATGGCAAACTTACCATGGTATTCTGAAGAAGACAAGGGTCTTGGAAAAAACCAAGTGGCTTGATATCAAAGGAAATCATGGTAAGAGTCAAGACCCACATAAAATCAAAACTAGTTTTTTTCCCCCTTCAAGGGCCTACATTCTCCAATTTAGATTATAAAAGTATAAAATGGGAATGTTGTAACATAGGTTTAGATAGACTGAAGGCCACAACTCTGAAATACAACTATATTATGTGATTTAAAACATCACATGTCACTTTTAACCTATGAGGGGAAAGTTGGTATGGCCCTTTCTTTACATGAAGAAAAGCTTCTAGCTTCCTCCTATGCAGGAAGTTGTTTAAAAAATACATACATTTTGGGCACCTGGCTGGTTCAGTTGTAAAGCATTTGACTTGTGATCTCAGGGTAGTGAGTTTGATCTCATTGGGCATATTGAAGTAGCCTCCAAGCCACATTGGGCATGGAGGGTACTTTAAATAAATGAATGAATGCATGAATGAATGAATCAGTCAAATACATTTTGCTGATTGAAGGAAACTACCACCCATAAGTCTACGTACTGTGTGATTTCATTTATATGACATTCAAGAAAAAGCAAAACTGTGGAGAACAGATTATGGTTGCCAAGGGTTGGGGTTAGGACAGAGGCTGACTACAAAGAGGCATCATGAGAGAATTTTGGGAGGTGATGGAACTGTTCTCCATTGTGGCGGTAGATACACCTATGCATTTGTCAAAACCCAAAGAACTGTACATCACAGTAAATGAATTTTACTGTGTATACATTAAAAAATTAAATGGCAAATAAATCTCCATATGCATGAGGAGAGAAATAGATAATCCCTTCCCATTTTTTAGATTGTTATTATAGTGTTAGTAGGGAAATGAACTCTTCTGCAAAGTGTTCTAATGGTAGGTTTGTTTTATAAAGGTTGTCTTCCTTATGGTTAAGTACTTTGCTTCATTTGATTATTAATTGCTATTGTGTACCTAATTATATATATATTTTTAAAGCTATCATTTGAAACAGATAATTCTATCTGGTGAAATGCACAGCTATTGGTTTGATCAGAAAATGCCCTCTTTATAAATAGTTCTTACAAAACAGCTAGGAATCATTAATTAATGTTGGGATATCTGGTTTGCAACTTTCTCTGGTATACCCCATAAGTTTGGCCCCAACTAACCATGGTTCAACTTAAAATGGTTAGACCTACGATTTTCAGACTTTACAGTGGTGTGAAAGTGATATACATTCAATAGAAACTATACTTCAAATTTTGAATATTTATCTTTTCCTGGGCTAGTGATATGCGGTATGATACTCTGGTAATGCTGAACATGATCACCAGGTTAAACAGCCAATAACCTTATAACCATTCTGTGCCCATGCAACTATTCCATTTTTCACTCTAAGTATAGTATTCAATAAGTTACATGAGCTATTCAACACTTTATTATAAATCAGACTTTGTGTTAGATGATTTTGCCAAACTATAGGCTAATGCCTATAAACATTATAATGCCTATAATGCCTATATAATGCCTATAAAATGCCTTTAAACATTCTGAGCATGTTTAAAGTAGGTGAGGATAATCTCTTGTTCAGTAGTTTAGGTGTGTTAAATGCATTTTTTCTTTTTTCTTTTTTTATGTTTTTTTAAAGTTATTTTTGAGAGAGAGACAGAGCACGAGCAGGGGAGGGGCGGAGAGAGAGGGAAACACAGAATCTGAAGCAGGCTCCAGGCTCTGAGCTGTCATCACAGAGCCCCACATGGAGCTCGAACCCACAAACCGTGAGATCATGATGTGAGCCAAAGTCAGATGCTTAACCAACCGAGCCACCCAGGTGGCTACTTAAATATTTGCAACTTATAGTGGATTTGTCTGTAAATTGAGGAAGATCTGTATTTACATTTCCCTTTTTTCCTAATCCTAATTAGTGGTAGAGATCAAATTCTTTTGCAATAAAAAGCATGCCTGTACATATTTAAAAAATTTTTTCAGGCCAAGCTACTTTATTTCAAGTAATAAATATCAGACTCTTGTGATTAGATCTTGTGAACAGAACTTGTCCTTTGGAGTTCATGATAATCTAATTTGACTTGTATAGGCACAAATGCTTATGGCATGTGTTTTTATACATGTTTATATACTGTGTTAAGATAGGAGGAAACTATTTTTTATTAAGATTAACTATAACAGTGTAGTTCTTTTAGTAAGGGGATTACATACACAATAATATTTCTTTTGTCCTAAATTGGACTTAACAACTTATTCTCTGAAGTTATTAGAAATGTAGTAGATTCTTGGAATTCCAAGCTGAGGTAAATAATTTTAGTTATTGCAACCAGGCAGTCAAGCTCTATGAAATCATCATTATTTCCAGATAAGTGTTCTAGGACCACCTTACCCGTTACCATTATATAACTCTTTTCTTACTGAATCGTTTTGAGATTTAAGAAGAGAGGGACTTTGGCCCTGTTATCAAAGTGATCTGCTGTTCAGAAACACTTGGTATGGATCTTTGTATCAGGCATGTTTCACAGGATTAAAACAGCAGCAACAACAGTCCAATCTTACAACTTGAAATTGATTTATACTGTATAGTACGTAGTATCAAAGTATTTATTATTCTCTAGTATAGTAGGTCTCTTAAGTTTCCAGATAGTATGAATTCTTTTATCAAGATTTAAGAATTATCAAGCTAATTTATTGGCATTCTAGCATTTAAAGGGTTATTGAAAGTATTGCCATTTTGCTTTAGTCATTAACATATTTGTATCATCCTTTTTAATATAGATGATGTTTGTTGTTTTCTTTTTAATTAGATGTATTCAACATTGCAAGTCTGGAGAGTGCCGAGAATTATTACAGGTACTGTAATGAACAGAAGACCATGAGGTAGTACAAGGAGGGTGCAGTCAAGTCAATGAATGGGTAAAAACATTTTTTAAGTGACAAAATTTTATCTAAAGACCCTCTGGTAATATAGAATTTTTGTGTATTCAGTGACAGATTAAATTCTTTTTTTTTCTCCCAAGCCTTTTTCTTTCTTTAATTCCTTTTATTTCATATACTTTAATACTTTTTTATTGCCTAATAAATACTTTCACTATTTCACAGAAACTTTTTTTGCCATTGATCCATAGGAGAAGTCATTTTTTTTAATTTTAGTTTTTTTTTACTTAGGTATGACTTACATATAACATTATATTCATTTCAGGTGTACAACATGAAATTTTGATGTTTGTGTATATTGTGAAATAGTAACCACGATAAGTCTAGTTAACACCCATCACTACGCATAGTTAAAACACTTTTTTTTCTTGTGATAAAAACTTTAAAAATCTACTCTCACCAACTTTCAAATATACAAGAGTGTTTTTGACTCTAGTCACCATGCTATACATCAGAAGTCATTTAGGTTAGAGTTTGTCACTAGAGTACTGTGGATTTTAGGAATACTGAGAAACTGATTCTCTCAGCCTCTAGGAGCATCGTTGGTCACCCTGGCTGCTCTGTCCTTTTGTCCCAGTATGCCATAGAAATATTAGAATTTTCTTTATCTGCTGTGAATGTGAAAAAGACTGTGAATGTGAAAGGCTGTTTAAGTTAGAGACCAGTTCTCTAGTTTCAATGTGTTGGGCTTCTTTTAGTTGTAATTTCACTTTCAGTTCCAGGGTATTTGATAGTTTTGTCTTACAATGTCAATCACTCAAGTAGTGAGAATTTATTGAGAGCCCATCATTAGTTGGGTAATGTGAAAGATACAAGAGCTAATATTAAAAAATGTAGCCTCTACCTTCAAGGAAGTCCAGTTAAGGAAGATAAGAATTGTTTAGGAAACAATTAGAAAAGAACAATGAAGGGATGACTGATGAAATGCTAGATTATTTGGTACACATGATAATCACTATGAGAAATCTGAAAGGGCAGAAGTCAGCATAGGGCAGACATAGAGGAGACTTCATTTTATTTTATTATCGAGATTTAATTGACATATAACACTGTGTAAGTTTCAGATGTACAGCATGTTTATGTGATACGTTTACATGTGGTGGAATGATGACTACCTTAGAGTTAGCTAATAATTTGATTACCAACACATAATTATCATTTCTTTTTTGTGATAAGAATAATTAAGATCTAGTCTCTTATTGACTTTTTTTTTTTTTAAGTTTATGTATTTATTTTGACAGAGAGGCAGAGAGAGAAGGGGAGAGAGAATCCCAAGCAGGCTCTACATTGTCAGCACAGAGCCTGACGTGGGGCTTGATCCCACGAACCCGTGAGATCATGATCTGAGCCAAAATCAAGAGTTGGCTACTTAACCGACCGAGCCACCCAGGCGCCCCAAGTCTCTTAGTAACTTCCAAATTTATAATACAGTATTGTGGGTTATAATTACTATGCTGTGCATTGGATCTCCAGAACTTATGTATCTACTAGTTGCAAGTTAGAGAAGACATTATAAAAGAAGTAAAAAGTGCATTCAGTCTTAAAAGATAGGTAGCATTTGGGGAAGTAAGAAATTTTAAGGGATATATATATATATGTACGTATACGTATGTGTGTGTTATATATATATATATATATATACATATATATATATATTTTACATTTTTTTTAAAAAAGTTTATTTATTTTGAAAGAGAAAGCACACCTGGGAGAGGGGCAGAGAGAGAGGAGAGAGTGAAAATCCCAAGCAAGCTCTGCCCTGGCAGTGCGGAGCCTGATGCAGGGCTTGAACTCACAAACTGTGAGATCATGACCTGAGCCGATGTCAGTTGCTTAACCAACTAAGCCACTTAGGCTCCCCAGGGGGTATATTTTAGGTAAAACCCCAGAGCTTTAAAAGCTAGAATGAGCTTTTAGGGACAGTAGGGAAACTGGCATCACCAGAATAAAGGACCATTTTGAGGACTGGTATGACATTGGGTAGGGCCAATTTATGGAGATTTTAAGTGACAAGTATAGAAATTTAGATGTGTTGAGTAATGGTTCATAATTCAGTACAGATTCCTAAGGAGACAAGTCACATAATGAAATAATATTTTATAAAGGGCAATCACACAGCAAAAAAAGAAAAAAGATAGGGATAATAAGGAAAAAAGAGGGAGATTGGAGTTTTGTAGAGCAAACAGGAGAGTCCTATAATAGTCCCGTCATGATATGGAAGGGCCTGAAGTGATAGGAGACAAACCCATCTAACAAAGTACATAGATATGATGATTATGACATCAGCTAGAAGGTGGTAGGTCAAAAAGCATTGGTTAACTAACATGTAATTAGAGTCAACATAACTTGGAGAATGAAGTTGTCCTCTTTTGTTAATGTGAGGAAGGAAAAGGTCAGAGATGAAAATTTTCTGTTATCTGTTTGTATCTTTGATGGTGGCTATGGAGATGAACTAAGAAACATTTTCAAAGAAGAATTAACAGGACTTAGGGTTGTTATCGGGAGAGTGAGGATTTTAGTCACTTGAAAGTTTCTTACCTTTATGTTTTTGTTTCTAAACACCTAAACTTTATCTGAATTTTTTTTAACATTTATTTATCTTTGAGAGACAGAGACAGAACATGAGCAGGGGAGGGGCAAAGAGAAAGGGAGACAGAATCTGAAGCAGCCTCCAGGCTCTGAGCTGTCAGCACAGAGCCTGATGTGGGGCTCACACCCACGAACCATGAGATCATGACCTGACCTGAAGTCGGACACTTAACTGACTTAATCACCCAGGCACCCCAAACTTTATCTGAATTTTTAATAAATGGCATTTTGCTAGAGAAATAGACACTACAGATACATCAACCTGAAGGAAAAAAAAAATCTTAAAGCTGAATCTTGATTTTAAAAATGTCCCAGAGAATGCCAGAATCCAGCATTTAGAAAATGTTAATAGGTATCATATATTTTAACCTCTGCTTTCAAGTAGTGGGGTTTATTTTTAGATAGTTGGATTGTAATATGTTAAAAATGTAGGAAATGAAACAACATATATGAGATGATAAGATCCTAAAGAATAACTCTGAAAACAAATTAAGCAGGAAAAATACAAATAAAAATTTTAATGAGGAAAAAACCCCCAATATAGAAAATTTAAAAATACCAAGAAGAGAGGCAATAGAACTAATTGACTATTAATTATAATATGTATGACAATATATTTATTTTATGATATATTTGATGACTGTTGTGGCTTAAATATAGCTTTCTGATAACACATTGTTTCAGAAGCCTATTTGTATTTTCTATTTGTGCTTTTAGGTAAAGTGTCATATAAGACACCTATTTTCTTATAACATTTGGCATTTGAGTAATATAAATATGTCCCCAATGCAATCTATACCTTCCTCCATGTTCATTCAACAAATCTTAATGAGTTTCTGTTCTGTGTACTTTCCCCCTGCTCTTTACTTTCCAACCTTATGAACACCTGAACACTGTTGATACTTAGGTAGTGAGGACTTTCATTACTAAATGTGTGCCCTGTGTATGTTACCAATACATTTTTAGGAACTGAAAAAGATTTACTGACCCAGACCTAACTAACATTTTTCTCCTGGCTTGATGACTTCATCTTTGCAAGGCTTTATTGTGAGTTAAGCTTCTGTAGTCCTGTTTCAAGATGTAAACACCTTTTGTATCTCATTACACCAAGAATTCTCCTAGGTACTTAGTAGTTTCTTACTAAATTTTTCAATGATTGGTAAATACCATTTTGCTGGATTCTAATTGATCTCTTTCTAACTGCCTAAAATAGCTACCTACTTCTCTGCTTTGCTTGATGACCTTTTGTTTGGTTATTGATTAATTAGATTGCTTGAATCTTTGTAGACAATGGGAAAAACTTTAAAATTTCTTTTAATCAGTTTATTGAAGATCTAGTTTAGTGTATTTCTCTGTTGATCAGGAAATTTTCTTTTCAAAGGGAGGCAAAATATTGTGTGATACAAGGGAAGGAATTTAAACTCATTCTGTCTTTTTGTGATTGCATTAAAACTTTCCTGTCTTGTATTTTTTAGGAAATATTCTGCCGTACGTAGGGATGGCTCTTTCCATTATGTCCACAGTACTCCCTTTGGCAACTATTCTTTCATCTCTTTGGATGCCACCCAAAATCCAGGGCCCAAGAGACCCTATAATTTCTTTGGAATTTTAGATGAGGTACAGTAAAAATCTCACTTCCCTTTGTAGCTAACCTGTTTTTTTTCTTGGATACATGTGGCTCTCTTAAAACTATCCTAGGTAAACAAATTCTAATCAAGAAATTCTTGAAAAAAACATTTACTGTGATTACAAGTATGGCTAGAAGAAATCACTGGCTACTTTAGCACTGTCATCGCTATCCTGTTCATTGCTATCCCTACCCCAAAATCTGGCAAAGAAGTACCTCACATTTTATATAATTCAGTAGACATTTATTAAATATGTACTAAGAGCAACATGCACTTTGCAAGGTGTAGGGCATACAGCTTTTAAACTATATGGTATATTCCTAAATCCCCATAGTTGCCATTTCTAACTAATGGTCTGTATTTTTTTTTTAATAGGAGAAGGGCAACTGTTGAAGTAAATAAGTTTCTTTTAAAGTATTTTTTTTTGTAAGTTAGATGAAAACTGTTGCTAGATTAAAAGTGTCTGGAATATCACATGTGAGAAACTCTCATTATTTCTTTTTTTTTTTTTTAACGTTTTATTTATTTTTGAGACAGGGAGAGACACAGCATGAACAGGGGAGGGTCAGAGAGAGGGAGACACAGAATCCGAAACAGGCTCCAGGCTCTGAGCTGTCAGCACAGAGCCCGACGCGGGGCTCGAACTCACGGACCGCGAGATCATGACCTGAGCCAAAGTCGGCCGCTTAACCGACTGAGCCACCCAGGCACCCCTCTCATTATTTCGTAGTACAACAAATGTCTACTCATTAATGAGCACATGCCCACATGCAAGACAAATGTGCTCATATGTAAGAATACAAAAGTGATAAGGTCAAGTCCTTCATCTCAGAATATTTAATCTAGCAGAGGGGCATAAGGCTAGTGCAGAAATAACTACAATAAGGGCAGAATTTGCTAAGTGCTGAAGGAGATTCAGAGTGATATGAGGATTCAGAAGAGCTTGAGATCAAGTGAACAGAATATTGTGCAATGCATTGTTTTCTAGTAGGCATTTTATTTAATGAAGGTATATTTTGTTATCTTGCAATTATCAAAGCCTACTCCTTAATGTTTTTTAAGATATTCAAACATCAGGTCTGCATGAAAATCAGTTGGAGTCCTATAAAATGCAGAGACTTATTAATTAGAAACCCTGAAGGTACAGCCCAGGAATTCATTGCTGTAAGCACTTTACAGATCATTCACTTATATTTATACATGTACACATTATATTTGATATAGACTTGATGAGGGATGATTTACATATAATAAAACGCACTCATTTAAAGAGTTTGAAGAATTTTGACAAGTGTATATACTTGTATAACTGTCACCACAATCAAGATAGAACATTTCTATCATCCCAGGAAGTTGTATAGTCAGTCTTCACGCCAATCCTAGGGAACCACTGATTGGTTTTCTGTCAGTATAGATTAGATTTGTTTGTTCTAGAATTTATTTTTTAATCTTCTTAAAAATTTTCTTATAATTTTTTTTTTTTTTGAGAGAGAGAGAGAGACAGAGTGCAAGCAGGGGAGGGGCAGAGAGAGAGGGAGACACACAATTTGAAGCAGGCTCCAGGCTCTGAGCTGTCAGCACAGAGCATGATGCAGGCTGAACCCACAAACCATGAGATCATGACCTGAGCGGAAGTCAGATGCTTAACCAACTAAGCCACCCAGGCGCCCCTAGAATTTTATGTAAATGAAATCATACAGTATTACTCTTGTGTCTAGCTTCTTTTGCTCAGTATAATGTTTTTGAGACTCATCCATACTATTGTGTGTTCGAATAGCTCTTTTCCTGTTGCTGCATAGCACTCTGTTGTTTGGATATACTGATGGTTTCTAGATTTTGGCTATCCTGAGTAGAACTGTTTTGAACATTTAGGTATAAGGCTTTTTGTGGACATATGTACATCTTATTTTAGAAGTTTAGTTTCAAGATCCTCTTTTTTTTTTTTAAGTTTATTGATTTTATTTTTGAGACAGAGAGAGAGAAAGAGAGAGAGTACAAGCACTCAAGCTGGGGAGGAGCAGAGAGAGTGAGAGAATCCCAGTCATGCTCTTCATTGTCAGCATGGAGCCCAACACAGGGCTTTTTCCCACGAACTGTGAGGTTATGACCTGAACCGAAATCAAGAGTCAGACATTCAACCGACTAAGCCACCCAGGTGCCCCCTCAAGATTCTCCTTATTAATTGCAATGTAGTATACAGGGCTGAAAGATTAGAGGTTCTTTTTTATTTCTATAAAGAAATTTATCATAAAAAAGAAAGAAACTTATGTAATTTAAAGATTATTCTTCTCAATCTCCTTATCCATCAAATGGGGATAACACCTGCCCTACTTAGCATAGAGTTATTTTTTTTTAATGTTTATTTATTTATTTTGAGAGAGAGAGTGCACTCATGTGTGCATGAGAGCAGGGAAGGGGCAGAGAGAGATGGAGAGAGAGAATCCCAAGCAGGCCTCATGCTGTCAGCATGGGGCCCATGCAGGGCTCAAACTCACAAACCGTGAGATCATGACCCGAGCTGAAATCAAGAGTTGAACCCTTAACTGACTGGGCCACCCAGGCACCCTAGCATAGATGTATTTTTAGGACCAAATGAATTACAATGTATGTGAAAACAGTTTAAAACAGGACCATACAGGTCATTAATTAGTAGGGTTTAAGCCCTAGACATAATATACTTATAAAACTCCAAGGGAGATGCTTAATCTATACATTTCAGCCTGAGCCCTAATTAAAGATCCTTCTGTTTTTCTCCCATTTCAGAAACGGATGGAGGAACTTCTATTACTCGTTAAGGAAAGTAGTCGGAGCAATCACAGTATTTGGTTCGGACACTATACAACATCCACTATCCTTTCTCCATCACCAGGAATTCGGTCAATAATGAGGTGAGGCAGGATTCCAAAATCAAAATTAATTATTTGTAATTCTTTTATGTTACTCAACCCATCTTGTTTTCCTGAAGAGGTCTTTTTATTAGTTTGGCATCACAAGTTATCTGCTCATTTATTCCATTTATTTTTCATTGGTTAGTTCAGCTACAGCGTATTTGTGTGGGCACCTCCATACACTAGGCGGACTGATGCCTGTTTTGCACACTCGTCACCTCCAGGGCACTTTGGAACTTGAGGTGGGAGACTGGAAGGATAACAGAAGGTAAGGGAACTACCCCACAAAATAAACCTTACACATGTGAGTCTTGATAAAGCAATGATAGGTTTCTTATTGCTATCATGGGTGATCCCAGTTAAGGAAAAACTTGTGATAGTTCTAAGTTTTGTTTTTGTTTTGTTTTTTTAATGCTTATTTATTTATTTGGAGAGGGAGAGAGTGCACATGCATGGGGGAGGGGGAGAGAGAGAGAGAGAGAGAGAGAGAGAGAGAGAGAGAGAGTGAGTCAGAATCCCAAGCAAGCTTTGTGCTCTCAGCAACCCACGAACCTTGAGACCATGCCCCGAGCCAAAACCAAGAGCCAGATGCCCAACCCACTGAGCTACCCTGACACCCTGATAGCTCTAAATTTTTAAAGTAATATATATATTATGTATGTTGATATGCAAAAACCTTGTTGTAACAGTTATGCTTGCCATCACTAAGTTACATTGGGTTTTTAAGATGCATCCATTAGGAAATAGTTCTCAAACTCTTGTGTGCTCAAGGATTATGGAGAAGCTTATTAAAAATTAAAATTTTGAGGCCCTATCTGTAGAGAATTTGTGTTGGTCTAGAACTGCAAGAAACTGAATTTTTTTAAAGCCCACCAGGAGCTCTTTGGACCACACTTTGAGAAACACTAGAACTGAAAATGTAACACTTTTCCTCCTGAATTTTATATCTACCTTTTCTAGTTATTACTATAAGATGTTAGTGATATAAGTTCTTCAGATACATGATAGTTGGTTTTATAAAGATAAAAGTCTTTCTTTGAGAAAACATAACTTGTTTATCAAAAGCATATAGTATCGTTAAATGTATATAGAAAAGAACTGACTATATATTTTGAGAATAAGTACAATAGTTTAAATATAGACGAATATCATCTCATTGTTTAATTATTATCAGTTGCTGTTTAATTTATTCAGACTCAGTTCTCTGAAGATATTAGGCACTAAATAAATATTTGTTGAGCTGAATATGTTATTTTTCTATTTTTAACTACTTCCATTAATAAAAAGATAGCTTTACATCTTGGAAGGTACTTATTCATTTCACTTGGCTCCACTAGAAACTAAGAGCTATGCTTGAAGCCTGTAATTATTTGGCAACTGTAATTACTGTGAGTTAAGGTCTGTCTATTCATGACTGTGAGGTTGTAGGCTGGGCTGGGATTGCCTCTTACCAGATAGCTTTCCTCACCCTTGATCAGCTTATTTATTTCTTATAAATGCTACAGTTACAAGTTAAGTGATATTATGAAACCATTTCCTCTCTTTCTCTTCCCACCTGCTCTCCTGTGTTCCAACCCTGGGGTTTTATCTGGAGTTTTACTAAAGGACCTAACCTATACCTGCCTTATAAACATTTAAGTTGTATTAGTACAATAGAAGAGTTTTTAAAAGTATGTTAGTAATATTAGGCTAAGCTTTGTTATGGATACAAATAAATCTAGACAATATCAGTGGCTTTACATAACAACAGATGTTATTTTTTCATTTATGTAAATCTGGTATGAGTCAAGGCATTTCTCTTCCGTGGGGTGACTCAAGGATTCAGACTTCATCTGTCTTATAATGCCACTATCTCAATATCTCAGTTCCAGTGCAGGGAAGAGAGCATGGAGAATTCAGACCCACTCTTAAAGTACTTTGGACCAGAAGTGTGATACATGTCACTTCTGTTCACAGCCCATTGACCAGAACTAGTCACATGGTCCCAACCTAATACCAGGGAGACTGGGAAATGCAGGGGAGCACGTGGAGTATTTGGTGAGCACTATTGTTTCTGCCATAGTTAATCATTTCTCTTCTCAGTTTTAAAAGTACAAAATATAAAATTTTGGCTATTCTTTAATGAATATTTATACCTTTCACCATGCATTCAGAAAACCAAAACAACTTCGGTTAAATTTCCTTGAAATTATAGAAATAAAGGTTTAAAAGAAGATTGAAGCGTTTCTAGTTGTGTTTGTGTTAATATTAGCATTTTTGAAGAGATGAAGAGTATCAAGTATTAGCTTATGATGATGTCTTAGGTTCAAAACAGTCTTCAAGTATAGAAATTAAATGAATTAATTTAACAAGCATTTATTTAAAAATGAAAGAGTGCATGCTATGTACGAGGCATTGTTCTAAGGCACAGTTAAATTCATTTCTTCACTCAGATCCCATTTGTGACTAATATGAAGTATAAAGTGGTCAGAGCAAGGGAAGAAGGACAGAAACACAGTGTTAATTTACTTTGCATTCAAATTCATGATCTCAAAGTATAGTTTTATATTTTTACATTTGTTTTGTGTATAACCGTCATGCCCTCTTATAATATGAAGTGACTAAATTACTTTTTGTCTTCTGGTCTCTAGGTACCGGATCTTTGCCTTTGATCATGACCTCTTTAGCTTTGCAGATTTGATCTTTGGCGACTGGCCTGTGGTTCTTATCACTAATCCTAAGTCACTCCTATATAGTTGTGCTACACATGAACCCCTAGAAAGACTCCTTCATTCAACACACATCAGGTATGTAGCAATTTTTCAGAATTTACTTTCAGTTTGATATTAATGGAGAATAAGTGAGTGCAACTATAATCCTATGTAAAAGCTCTGAGATGCCCCACTTTATTTTTCTCAACAATGTAAACATTATATAAAGGAAATGTTTACTGTTTAATTCCCATTCAGTTAAAATATATATAATTTTTGAAGCTGCTGAAAAAAAAATTTTAAGTTTACTTTTATTTATTTTGAGAGATAGAAAGCAAGTGGGAAAGGGACAGAAAGAGAGAGGGAGACAGAACCCCAGGCAGGCTCCATGCTGTCAGGACAGAGCCCGATGCGGGGCTTGAACCCACAAACCATGAGATCATGACCTGAGCCAAAATCAAGAGTTGGACCTGTAACCAACCTAGCCACCCAGATGCCCCTAAGCTGCTGAAAGTTTTTAAAAAATCCAGAAACCCACAATCCTACCACTATAATTTTTGTGTATTTCATTTTCGCGTTTTACATTGCTGTAATCATATTTCCCTCCCCTTCCCTCCAAATAGAGCTGTTATTAACATTTCTGAGTTCTTCTCAGGCATGCTCTTCGAGGCATGTTTTTCCATCATTGTAATAGTAGGGCACAGTCTGTTCTAATTCCTACTTTTTTTCTTTCAAGAGAGAGAATGTACCACAATTTAACCATTTTCCTCTCTTATTGGTGAACCTTTATGTTTTTTTCTAATTTGGGAATGAGCATCTGATGTGTGTAGGTTCTTTTCTTCATTTGAATAATTTCTTTTTTTTAATGTTTATTTGTTTATTTTTTTTAATTATTATTATTTTTTTTAATGTTTATTTATTTCTGAGGCAGAGAGAGACAGAGCATGAGTGGGGGAGGGTCAGAGAGAGAGGGAGACACGGAATCAGAAGCAGGCCCCAGGCTCTGAGCTGGCAGCACAGAGCCTGACGCAGGGCTCGAACTCACAAACTGTGAGATCATGACCTGAGCCGAAGTCGGTCGCTCAACCGACTGAGCCACCCAGGCGCCCCTATTTGTTTATTTTTGAGAGAGAGAGAGAGAGCGCGCGCGCGCGCGCAAGAAGGCGTGGAAGCAGGGGAGGGGCAGAGAGAGAGAGGGAGAGAGAGAATCCCAAACAGGCTCCATGCTGTCAACACAGACCCCGACACAGGGCTTGAACTCATGAACCATGAGATCATGACCTGAACCGAAATCAAGATTCAGACACTTACCTGAGGCACCCAGGCAACACTCATTTGAATAATTTCTTTAGCTAAAGTTCTAGAAGTGGAATTCTAGGTGAAAATATGAATTCCCTTAAGACTATTGATAAACACTATTCAATTACTTTTTTTTTTTTTTTTGGCAACTAAAATCATTATTCTTTTTAAAAAAATGCAGCAAAATATATGTAACATAAAATTTACCATTTTACTGGTTTTTAGGTATACAGTTCAATGGTATTAAGTACATTGATATTGTACAACTATCGCCACCATTCATCATCAGAACTTTTATCTTCCAAAACTGAAACTCTGTACCCATCTAGCAATAACTCCTGATTTCCCCCTTTCCCCAGCTCGCGGAAGTCACCGTTCTACTGTCTGTCTCTATGAATTTGACAACTCTAGGAACCTCATTTAAGGGGACTCATACAGTATTTGTCCTTTTGTGACTGGCTTCTTTAACATAATGCCCTAAGGGTTCCTTCCTCTCGTAGAGTGTGTCAGAATTTTTTTTGCTTTTTAAGGCTAATATTCCATTGTGTGTATATATCACATTTTGTTTATTCATCTGTTGATAGACACTTATGCTTTCACCTTTTGGCTGTTGTGAATAATGCTACTATGAACAGGGCTATACTCTGTCAAATCCCTGCTTTCATTTCTTTTGGGAATATATCTAGACATGGAATTGCTGGATCTCATGGTAATTATATGTTTAATTTTTTGAGGAACCACCATACAGTTTTCCATAGCGGCTGTACCATTTTACATTCCCACCAGCAGTGCATAAGGTACCCAATTACTTTTTAAAACAGATACTAATTTATAATGTTACCAGGCAATATGAGTTCCAGTTTCACAGCACTCTTATCATTTTTGGATATTGTACTTTTAAAAGATGTACTAATTAATCTGGAAAAAATGGTATCATTGATTGATTTTTGGTCAGTAGTGAAGTGAAATCTATACCTCTCAGTCAGGTTTTTTGGATAGGAGTTGGACATCTGATTTAGACATCATATTCTCTGAAAGGGCCTGGTAGCCTTAGCTCTGTTTATGACATTGTTTCTTTTGGGAAGATAATACTGGGAATTAAATGAGTGGATGTAGGATTAACATTAGATTAACAAATTGAGATGTCTAACCAATATTCTTTTCCTATATGAAAAACCAGGACTTCAAGCAGTTTATTCAGAAAGAACTTGGGATCTACTGCAGATTTATTTGTCAAAATTGATTTTCCTTTCTAAAAAATACAAGAATAGTTTCTAGCTTCTCACCAACTCAGGTTTGCTTAGTTATACAACTCCAAGAGCCATGATTCAGAAAGCCACTAGATCTTGGGACTAGCAGTCATACGAATGGTTATACAGTGTGATGGTTCTGCCTACATTTATATAATTTCAGGTTATAATAGGGTTATTCTCCATTCTAAGTATAGTGATAAGTCTCTAAAACCACATGCTTATGTATTTTCTCATTTTAGAGTCTTGGCCTTTTCCTTATCCTCCATTACTTCTGTCACAGTTAAGATTGATGGAATCCATTTAGGGCAAGCTATTCATTTGTCTGGTCCTATTTTCATACTGAAGTGGAACCCAAGAAACTACAGTAATGGGACACATAACATAGAAGTAATTGTCCAGGTAAGTTAGTAATTTTCAACTTACTATATAAATGATTTGGCTGCAACCACACTAAACTCTGATGTGGGGTTTTTTTTTCCCCCAGTCAATTGATAGAGATGGAACTAAGTTAATTAAAAATTTGAATACACTAGATTTAGTGTATTCTGAAAATGGGCACTCAGGAATAATTCTGTTAGACAAAAAAATGGACTCATCAATGTGCAACTCCTGGCCATAGTCTCCTCATTTCTGAACCACAGGAAACCATTCTTTTCAACTTTGGCCACAGTCTTTTGGTAATGGGAGCAAATTCCCCAACATACCCGAAGATAATAGAGTAAGTCGGAAAACACGGATTTATGTATCCATGCATTTGCTTGCTGTCTCCAAGTACAGGAAAATTTGTCACTGTTTTGAAAGCTCTAGGAGAGAGGATTTTCAAGGCATCAGAGAATTTTTTTGTTTATTTGGGGAGTATACACTGATAGTATATGTAGTAACAGTCTGCCTATGTCTATTCCAATTCAGCTAGGAGGCATTTAATTCACCAGCACCTGCCAGAGTAGGAAGTGGTCACAGTTACCAAAAAAAGATCACTTTCATCAACACTGTGAAATTCTTGAGGGGATAGACTGTGCTTAGGAATTAGTTTCTGAAAAAAAAATCCTACAATTTCATGATTTGATGACAGTTTTTAACTATTTCATCTCTAATGTTAAGTCTTAGTTTGAAGATTACCATGTAATCCTTCAGGAAACACATGTAATTATTTTCATTATCTTTTTTAAAAAATTTTTTAACGTTTACTTATTTTTGAGAGTGGAGCGGCACAGAGAGAGGGAGACACAGAATCTGAAGCAGGCTCTAGGCTCTGAGCTGTCAGCACAGAGCCCGATGCAGGTCTCAAATTCACAAACTGTGAGATCATTGACCTGAGCCGAAATCAGATGCTTAACTGACTGAGCTACCCAGGCTTCCCTTTTCATTATCTTTTGTGTGTGTCGCAGAGAAGGATTTTGAATAGGGAGGAGCTATTTACTGAGCTCTTTTAAGGAGATGCTGGACACTTGGAGTTTTTTACTTAATCCATATAGCAACCCTATATGGTGGGTAGTTTTATCCCCAATTCATAGAGGAGTAAAACAAGAAAAGGCATTTTGCAATGCCACCCATCTTTGAAGTGTTGTGCTTAGGAGGAAGAAGAAACTCATAGGGAGAATGTGGAAGGGACTGATGGCTGGGATGAAGTCTTTTTTTTTTTTTTTTTTAAGTTTTTGAAAAATTTATTTTGAGAGAGAGAGAGAGAGCAGGGGAAGGGCAGAGAGAGAAAACCCCAAGCAGGTTCAGCACTGTCAGCATGTAGCTGGGCACAGGGCTCCATCTCACGAATTGTGATATCATGACCTGAGCTGAAATCAAGAGTCAAATGCTTAACTGACTGAGCCATCTAGGTGCTCCTGGGATGAACTCTTAATGTCCTTCCTACTAGAAGTTGGATCATTTAAAGAAAACCTGAGGTACAAGAAAAAACCTGAGGTACCTAGAATAAATTATTCCCTGTCTTTACAATTAGGCAAGAGAAGTAGGAGTGGCCATAGAAGACCTCACTGTAGGAGTGAAGAATCCCCTAATCCTTGGATTGCTTCAGAACCCCAGCTTCTATAGTTTTTTGAGGGAAAAAAACATAGCTCATGTTCCCTGAAACATCTCTGGCTGCTTAGTTAAATCCTTAGTAAAAATATGAAATTAAATATACATTTTATATCTTTAATATTTCTTATATTATTGAGGTATAATTCATATACAAAAAAACTCTATATATTTAAAGAGTATAATTTGGTGACTTCCTTGACCATTACTACAATCAATACAATATATCACCCTCAGAAGTTTTCTTGTGTTCTTTTGCAGCTGTCTTCCTTCTACCCTCATTTCCAGGAAACCACTGATCTGTTATAGATTAGTTAAAAGATTAGCCTAGTAGCTATTAGACCTTTAGATCACTTCTTAGTGTGGTTCCTGAATTAGTAGCATCAGCACCACCTAGGAACTTGTTAGAAATGTAAACTCCCTGGGCGCCTGGGTGGCTCAGTTGGTTAAGCGTCTGACTTCAGCTCAGGTCATGATCTCACGGTTTGTGGGTTCAGCCTGCGTCATGCTCTGTGCTGACAACTCAGAGCCTGAAGCCTGCTTCTGATTCTGTGTCTCCCTCTCTCTCTGCCCCTCCCCTGCTTGCACTCTGTCTGTCTGTCTGTCTCTCTCTCTCAAAAATAAGTAAATGTGAAAAATTAAAAAAAAAAAAAAAAGAAAAGAAAAAACTCTCATGTCCCATACCAAACCTCTGAATCAAATTCTGGACATGGGACCCAACAATCTGTTTCAACAGTCCATCCAGGTGATTCCAATGTGCACTAAAGTTTGAGAATCAGAAGTTTAGATTATTGTGCCTACTTTGCCAACTGAAAGAATAGACTCCAGAAATCTGTAAATTAAAGAAAACTTGGGCTTTAAAACAACTTGTAACTTAAAGTAAGAACATTTTGAGCAATAAAAGTTTGATAAACATGAGTGCAAGTTCTTTTTGCTATTTTTAAAACTTTTTTATGATGGGAAAATTTTTAAATATATGCAAGAGATAATACTATAATGAATTCCCATGTATCCATTAGCTGACTTCAACAGTTATCAACTCATGACCAATCTTATTTCATCTATACCCCACCTACTTTACTCCTCCCTACACCATGATAGTATTCTATCTGTAACATGACAGCATGTGTCCCTAAAAGATAAGAATTATTTTTTAATGTAACCATAATACCATAACACACCTGAAAAATCTATAGTAATTCCTTAATATCAAACTATCCAGCCTGTGTTCAGTTTTCCCAATTAATCATATATATGTGAATATATATATTGTATTTGGTTGGCTCAAATCAGAATTTAGACAAGGCTCAAATCCTGAATTTAGCTGATTTGTCTCGAGTTCTTTTTTCATCTACAGGTTCCCCTCTCTTATCTCCTTGTTATTTTTTATTTTTCCTTACAATTTCTTTGCTTTGGAAACTGGATCTTCTATCCTGTAGAGTTTCCTCTATTCTAGATTTTGGCTGTTTACATTCATGTATCATTCAGCATGTTCTTCCATCCCCTCTAGTTTCTATAACTGGTAGTTAGATTTAGGGGTTGATCACATTTGAGTCTGTTTTATGGCAGGAATACTTCATTTGGTGTTTTATGCTTTTTTAAAAAAGTTTTTTTAACGGTTATTTGTTTTTGAGAGAGAGAGAGAACGTGCACGCTCGCAAGTGGGGGTGGGGCAGAGAGAGGGAGACACAAAATCCAGAGCAGGCTCTAGGCTCTGAGCTGTCAGCACAGAACCCAACACAGGACTCAAACTTGCAGGCCGGGAGATCATGAACTGAGTGGAAGTTGGATGCTTAACCAACAGAGCCATCCAGGCACCCCTGATGTTTTATGCTTTTATCAGAAGCCTATGAGACCTGGTTTCTCTCTTTTAGTATTGTTAAGATTGGCCATTTTATTCACGTGTTGTTAACTTTATCCAGCAACTGTTATGTTGATAAATAACTAACAACCAGCCTGGGGCAGGTATGAAGGAGGAACCCTGATTTGTAATATTTCTCTGATTTATTCCAATTTCCATAGTATAAATATTTTTACCATAGCTGGTTTTAAGCTACTAACATGTCATCTGGCCTGCAAATTTCCTGAAAATTTAACAGTTGGCTTTTGTGAGCCTGTCAAGCCAGCTTGAGCACACTGCTGGCTTCTCCCTCCACTCATTATGAAGTACCTAATCAGCTTTTCACTGAAGGATTTCTAGCAGCTGTTGATGGCCTTGGTCTAGATGAAATGTAGATCCATTATTTCATTAGAGTTATAAAATGGTGGTATTCAAATTGTCACTCCTTGTAAAATTAGTATTAATTTGAATGGTTCCCTAAAGAAAAGATCTAGAAGTCCATACGGGAAAGGTGGGTTACATTCTAAATTCTTCCCCCCACCCTCCCTTTTCTAAACCAGTTTTAAAGGTAATGAGTTGCTTTTCTAGCATCTTCCAAAGGCAACCAAAAGTATCTTTTACATTCAGCATCATTATGAATTCAAGTTTTTAAAAATATATATATTTATATATATCTGGTATGTTTCAATCCATTGCATTTATTCTTGTTAATGCTCAAATTATTCCACCTTTGGTTAGTGGGAGCCTTTCCAGGTTGACCACTAAGTCCTTTGATAAAATCTTAGTAGTCTTTGTTAGTTTTCTTACTCTCTGGCATGAAGATATTCTAAACTCTTCCTGTGTATTTCTTGTTTGAGGACTGGAATCAGGGGTGCCTGATTGGCTCATTCAGTGAAGCATTCCACTCCTGGTTTTGGCTCAGGTCATGATCTCACTGTTTGGCAGTTCGAGCCCTGCATCTGGCTGTATGCTGACAGGGAGGAGCCTGCTTGGGATTCTCTCTCCCTCTCTCTCTCTGCCACTCTCCAGCACTCCCAATGTCACATACACACACACACAATAAATAAACTTAAAAAATAAAAGAAAAAGAACTGGAATCAACTATTTCCTTGTAGTGAGAAATTTTATTTTTGAGACTACAATCTGGGCACTAACTCAGCTAGATCATAGCTTTGGGGTTGTTACTATTTTTAGGCCTTTTCAGTGAGCAGAGGGAAAATACATATTTTTCTTTAAGAGAAAATACATTGTGAGTACATGCTGATATTCCCAATTTAAATCTAGAATTACAGGCATTAAAATAAGTTATATTTAAAGTGCTTATAGGAAGAAGCAAAAATAAATGAAAAAATGTAGCTTTGTCAGAGATAACTGACAAAAGTTACTGGAAACTTAATCTTGGAACATTATACATATTTAAATGTGCCTAAGAGTCACTTCTCTGCTTTCCTTATAACTAGGATTCTGCTGGGAGAAGTAAGAGTGTTCACCACATATTTTCTCTTCAAGAGGGTATTCATCTCAGATTTGATCCCCTGGCATCATTTATTCTCCTTACTGACCATGGCATCGTGGTAAGTAAATTCAACTTGAGATTAGATTCGGTCCAATCTAGTGGTAGGTCCAAAGTCGTCATATAATCATGTAATGAGAAAGATGGATCAATAAAACTAAGTTGTTTGTCTAGAAGAATAAAATTCTTTAAAGTTGATTTGAGTTAAAAGAAGCAGAGGCATTGACAACTAATGCCTGTTTGGGAACCTGGTTCTAACCACTACCATAAAACCAGGATAACTAAGGGAACTACAGGAACTGCATAAAATTGGATTAAGGATCTTTTAAAAATAATATTTATTTCTACATAAATAATATATGCTTAATGTAGAAAACTTGGAAAATTTAGAAATAAAGTAAAATCAGCCCACATTACTCATCATACTACCTATTATAGCCATTGTTTTTGTCATTATGATACTCTGTTTTTTTCTCATATAAATTTTGTATATGAGTCTTTAATATAAAAAGGTAATTTCTATTCTCTTTTGCTAATTTTTTTTCCACTAAGGAATTTGTTATGACTATTTTCTGACATCAACTTACATTTTATAACATGATGTTTTTTGTCATAAATATACCTTTACTTAGCCATTTACCTCTTGTTGGACATTTGGTTCCAATGTTTCCCTCTACTATATAAATGCTGCTTGCAACTAAAAACTATATTAGTTTTTTGGGATAAATTCCTAGAAGTGAATTGTTAGATAAAAGAGTGGACACATTACTCTTTATACTTTCTTATATAATTACACAAATTATTTATTAAATTCATCATTTTTCATCTATCTTCCCTCATTAAAATATAATCTCCATGAGGGCAGGGGTCTTTGTCTGTCTGATGCCTAACACAGAGTAGGCCCCCAGATAAATATTTCTTGGATGAATAAAAGGGTATTTTTAAAATAGTCTTAAAAAATTAAAAAAAAAATGTTTTTCATATGCACTGTTAAATTATCTTCCAGAGAAGCTTGGCAATGTATCCTCTTTTTCCCTCAGATCTCACCTGTCCCAGGTACTGACAAAAAACACGTCAAAAGACACACTCTACAGTGTTGAGAAGAAAATTCAAGCCTCTTTTAATTTCACCTTCTAGATATATATAGCTTTACTATATATCATCACAGACTTACAATGTAAATTTATTATTATTTTAATTTACTTTTATTACTTGTGTGATTAAGCTTTTTAGGAATATGACTAGCATTTGTATCTCATTTTTACAAGTTTTTTGTGTGTCATTTATTTTTCTTTGGGGATCTTTAATAGTCACCTAGATCCAGCTTTCAAAACTTTGATGTACTTCTGAATCACCAGGGAACATGAGTAAGAGACAGGTTCTGATTTAGTAGGGCTGAGATAGTGCCTGAGATTCTGCATTGCCAACAGGCACAGGGGGATCCCAATGATGATCTGGGGTCCACCATACTTTGAGAAACAAGAACCTAGATTATGTCTCTTCACTGTGAGTTAATCTCCAAGTGAATGCTGTCTTGTTGGAGAAAGCTAAAGAAACTGCAGTCTCAGTTCACTCAGCCTGCAGTGCACTGTGCACTGTTTTTCTTTATTCTTATAAAACATATTGTACTTCGGGTACAGTGAAGGTGGACTGTTTTAATTTGATCACTTCGCATAACTATAAAACTACCATGTTTCAATATGGGTCTAACTATCCAAATTCTGAAAGAGTAATGCTGAGGCAATCTATAATTTTCTTTTTTGATGGATCAGTTGTTTTGATTCTCTTTGGTCGTATATTTTTCTTATATAGTTATTTCTGGTAGTGATGTCATTTCCACTTTTGTTAATGAGGCCATTTTAAAAACCTTAAATGAAGTTGCACCCCTGTATCTGTTTCACATTAACGTTGATTTCTCTGCAGGCCCGGGTCCTTTTTGTGATGATTGTGTTGGTCCAGCTCACCATTCTCATTACTTTTAGGTGTCAAGGATATCCAGAGCATAAAGGTAGTCATGGCTCCTTTTATTCTTAGGAGACTTCATTTTATTTTTTTATTTTTTTTATTAAAAAAAATTTTTTTTAATGTTTATTTATTTTTGAGACAGAGAGAGACAGAGCATGAATGGGGGAGGGTCAGAGAGAGAGGGAGACACAGAATCTGAAGCAGGCTCCAGGCTCTGAGCTGTCAGCACAGAGCCCGACGCAGGGCTTGAACCCATGGACCGTGAGATCATGACCTGAGCTGAAGTGGGACACTTAACCGATGGAGCCACCCAGGCGCCCCAGGAGACTTCATTTTAAAGTGTCATATAATGTGCTCACCACCACCAATATAAATACCAACATAAATTGTCTTTGCCTGAGCTCTGTGAGGTGCAGTCTTCAAACTTACACGTTTTCCACACTACTTGATCTTTTTTAAAAAATTCAGGTTTTTGGTGCTACATTGCAATAATATGAAGCTCAACCAGAATCGGGGCGGGGGCGGGGGGAGATATCACAATATAGCTCAAAATGAGCACACATCTCTGCCAAATATTGAAGATCCTCCACAGTCAGGTCCTATCTAATTAGCCATATCTTCAACCAGTTACCTATATTTTAGCCTGGATAATTTTTCACTGTTCTCTACACATACCATATTCATTTCTGCTTCTGGGCTTTTGCCTAGGCTATTATCTCTAATTCATTTTTATAAACTTATCTAAATCTTAGCTTCCTTTAGGGCTCACCTCAACCCCTCTTTTTCATACAATTTTCTCCATTCCAGATCATAATGAACTCTTGTTTCTTTGAATCCCTATCGTCCTTCCTGAAAATTAATGCTGTAGTTGGTCAGTCACCTTGCTTATGTAACCACTGCAAATGTATATACACTTTCTCCTCCCTTGAGGATCTGTGGTCCTTTAGTCTGTGGCCACAGAATGGACCTTCTCTGTGTGAAGCCCAAACACTTGGCACTTTTGGCACTATATTTTAAGAGAAGTTAATTTGAAGAGCTTTAGAGATCTCTTTCAAATGGAATAAGAGGATAACTGTGAGTTAAGAGCTGTGTCACATATGGGAGAGGAGTATTAGATATTCATACTTAATATTAGACTGGAGAAATTTTGATATTTCTTTGATATACTTTTGATATCTTTTCATATATCATTTGGAAGTGTGTACATTTGGATACTAAATCCCACAGAAAACAGAGACTTGTCATATTTTGAGCATAGCACTATATTTCAAACCTACATGTTTAATCATGGAAAAAGGTATGTGCACATGCATATGTGTGCGTGTGTGCACATGTGTGTCTCACAGCTATACCATTGCTTTGAACTTCCTACGTTCTACAATTCTAAGTGAACTGGCTTATCAGAATTCCCGCCAACTTCTGAATTTAAAGTGGCATCATCTGTATAGTTATCATATAACAAAAGATTTGCTGAATGTATAATAGTCCATGGAAGTCTTCTAGAAAATGAACTGTATGTGTGCTTACTGGGTTTTTCAAATTTATTCTGTTTAGGGTCTCCAGGATTTATAAATTTGGCCTCATTTTCCCTCCACGTCTTGAGCAAACTAAACATCTTCTACTATTCTGTGTTGCTGCTAACCCTATATACAGCACTGGGTAAGTCAATTAGGAAACTTGAGATTGTGGAGAATTCTGCCATATATGGAGAATTTTGACAATAGAGTCATTTAGGCTCTTGAGAATGTAATGAACAGCACATAGTTTCTGTATAAATCATTTCCTGGAACATGGTCTTAGGAAATAAAGTTCTTTCCTAACATGTTTAAAGAACATTTAGTTGACACCGAGTTAACTTATGCTGAGAAGACCGTTAAGGAATTAGTGTGTAGAGAGCAACCTTCTTTGACTACCTTAAAGTTTTATCCTTTATTTCATCACACTTTTTATTCCCTTTATTATCATCATAATGATAATCATAATGATTATCTTCTGAGTTAATCATCTCTTCTCTCATTAGAATATCAATTGAGGTCTTAATCTGTCTTGTTCAGTGCTCTATGCCCAGCGCTAAGCACAATGTGTTATATATAGTTCAATGAATATTTAGTAATGTGTGGCTCTTAAACACTCAGCTCAAAAAAGAAAGAAACTGAGATGAGCAGTGAGTTCAGGCATATCCGAGTTATTCTGTTATATTATTATAACCAATACTTAGTCACTTAGCCACTTAGGGAAACAGAAAACACTGTGAATCTCTTTTTAAAGCTTTTTACTGATGTTCCTTAGCGACTAAAAGTCAATTAGGAGTAGATTAGCCTACTTGTTACTTAGTCTTGTGCTTTTATTTGACCTCAGGACTTTTCTTTGCTCACTAGTAAACTCCCACCAGAGAACAGAAAGTAGTTAAATTAAAAAATATATAACACTTTAGAATTCTGTGTAACAAACTATGGCAGATGGTCCTTTGGAGGTCAGTTTCCTTGTTCTAAGCTAGGTTGAAGCTATTTTAGACACTTATCTTGCACCAGAAGGTAAAGCAAGTGATTTGGTTCCTGGCTGTAAAAGAAAACATTAAATGGGCTGAATTTTGCTCCATGTTTAAAAGTTGAAACTTGCAGGGAAAACTTTTTTAGACTCTGTATCCATTGGAGGTTAAATAATATACATCTGAAAAAATTACCTATGACTTTTTAAAGCTGAACCCTAATATTACCAGCAAATGATGGTATTTGCATTTTGAGAACGGAAGTCTTGACTGTCCATTAATCATTCTTGACAATATAGTAGTTCCAGAAACCTACACACTGAGAAGGGGAAGTAAATAATAGGGCAGAGAGAAAAGTCATTCTGACATTCTAAATGAAAAGCAAGTTAAATTTTGTACATGTTAACCTTGAGTGTGTAGTTGATGTACAAAGTAATGGCTTGGGTCAGCAAGTAAAGGTCAAAATACTTCATTAATATTAATAAAAAGAGAAGAAGTCCATTTTAGAAAGATCAAAGTGGTTGAAGTTTATTGCTTAAAGGAGTAAATAGTAGTTACCTAGAAAATTAGTTCCCATACACTTTGCTTCTTAAAGGAAATGGTAATGCATTATATTAGGTTACTATTGCAACAGAATCTTCTAAAGTTTCTGAATGTACTCCAATGTGTTTCTGGAATCTATTCAGGTACAGCATGTACTCAGACGATTTTATAATTAGACAATTACGGAGCAAAGGAGCAAATGGTTGGCTAGCTAGGACATAGGGTACAACGTAGAGATTAGCAGAGAAAAAAAGCTATGCCGGTACAATGCTTCTAAATTTCTTTTTTACATTTATTTATTTATGAGAGACAGAGCACAAGTCGGGGAGGGGCAGAGAGAGGAGACACAGAACCCAAAGCAGGCTCCAGTCTCTGAGCTGTCAGCACAGAGCCCAACACGGGGCTCATACTCACAAACTGTGAGATCATGACCTGAGCCAAAGTCGGATGCTTAACCGACTGAGCCACCCAGGCGCCCCACTAGTACAATGCTTATAGATGACTACTCTCACACTTATTATTCCCATAAATGTACCTCGTGATGTATATAATCATGATCACAGTTATTTAATCTTCTGCTTTCCTGTCCATTGCCTCTTTCAGGACCATGGTTTGTTGGTGAAATCGTTGAAGGCAAGTTGGGTTGCTGCTTTTCCTTTGGGATCTTTGTTGATGGACATTTCCTACAAGGCAGCCTAACATTTATAGTTGGAATTCTGCAGGTAAGAAGTCAGAAATGGAATTTTAAAACATCTTGGCTTTTTGGACTAATTGCATAACAGTTTTGAATTAAATCCAGTCTCAAACACTATAGATCATATTTTCTAATTTACTGGCAGGGTAATATTTAATATTTGTTGTTTTATTTGTTTTTGAGTGCTTCTTAAGCTTGCTGTTCCACTACTCTCTAATAAACATCTAAAATACATTTTGCAGTCAGGGTTTATAAAAAGTGAAATAGATTTTTGTTTTTGTAGTTTGTTTTACTGTGTTTTTCCATTGATAAAAAATGAAATATGGGACTTATAGTAGAATAAATGTAAGTAAACCAAAATTGATTATGATAATGAAGAAGGAAAATGTTTTAGAGGGAAGAAAGGAAAAATAGACACACACAAAATGGGTTAATTATCCTGTGGAAGCTGCACTGGGTAAGAACTAGGCTTAGGCTTTTTAGTGATGTCTTAGCAGCATACTTGTTTGGGAAAACATTGATAGGTTAGGTTTACATTTGGATTAAAATTCCTTTAAAGCAAACACACAAATAAAAAACTGACCTGTAGCAAATCTCTGTATATAGGTTTGAAAAGTATTTACCTATTTATTTATTTTACTCACCTAATGGGACTAAGGTACTAAAATCTCAAATGATGATCTCATGTTTGGGAAGAGATCCAAAAACATTGTTAAAAATGAGGTAACAGCCTCATAACAGGGCAATAAAGCATAATCAGCAGGATTATAGACAAAGAGGGAAGACTTCTGCCTAGTAAACACTGACCAAAGACCACAACATTCTTGGTATAGCAGTATTTTATTTTATTTTATTTTATTTTATTTTATTTTTATTTTATTTTATTTTACTTAATTTTTTTAGGTTGAAGTATTTATTCTTTTTAATATAACTTATTGTCAAATTGGTTTCCATACAACCCCAGTGCTCATCCCAACAAGTGCCCTCCTCAATGCCCATCACCCACTTTCCCCTCTCTCCCACCCCCCATCAACCCTCATTTTGTTCTCAGTATTTAAGAGTCTCTTATGGTTTGCCTCCCTTCCTGTCTGTAGCTTTTTTTCCCCCTTTCCCTCCCCCATGGTCTTCGGTTAAGTTTCTCAAGATCCACATATGAGTGAAAACATATGGTATCTGTCTTTCTCTGACTGACTTATTTCACTTAGCATAATACCCTCCAGTTCCATCCACGTTGCTGCAAATGGCCACATTTCATTCTTTCTCGTTGCCAAGTAGTATTCCATAGTATATATAAACCACACCTTCTTTATCCATTTATCAGTTGATGGACATTTAGGCTCTTTCCATAATTTGGCTATTGTTGAAAGTGCTGCTGGTATAGCAGCATTTTATGTGTGCATAGGTCCCGAGTCTGGTTCAGTTCTCTTTTATGTATTATTACATAAATACATAAGGAGGCTGTCTCTCAGGAGTACTCTTACAACAAGTAAAACCTGAGCCTTACTAAAAGGTGGTGTTTATATTCATATTTTAATAAATAGTACACTAATACTGGATTTTATGTATCATCTAGGCCTGTGGCTCCCAAACCTGTTATCCCTACCCTTGACTTGTTCTCTGCACTTCAGGTGCCTATATATCCAACTGTCATTTCACATCTTTCCTTAAATCTCTAGCAGCCATCCTCAATATTACATGTCTAATAGGAACTTTAGTTTCTACCCCAAACCTGTTCCTCCCTCATTTCTTTCCAATTTCAATAAATGGCTCCACCATTTACCTAGTTTTTCTAGAATGTATCCTTAATTTTTCCCTTTCCTTGTAATATGCTGTATTAATTCATTAGCAAGTAATCCCTTGTTTGATCTCCCTCCAATGCATATCTTGAATCCATCAATTCTTTCCATGTCTGTTACCACCACATTAGTCTAACTCATAATTATTTCTTGTCTGGGCTACTGCAGTGACCCTCAGGCTAGTCTTCCCACTGCTGCTTTTGCCTCCCTACTGTCAGTTTGCCACACAGTGTCCACTGTTGTCCTTTCAAAAGCTTAATCAGCTCACTCCTGAGCTTAAAGACCTTTAAGCCGAGTCGTGACATGATCTTGGTCCCGCTGACTGCCCTAATTTCCATCCCACTCATCATGTTCCATGTTCGTGGGCCTTAAATAGGCTAAGACCTCTCCCACCTCAGGGGTTTACATTTGTGTCTTCTGCCTGGAATGCACTTCATTCCCCTGAGTCATTCCTGTTCTTCAGGCCTCAGCAAACCCATCTCTCAGTTACCCTCTTGTGACCCAGTTATTTCCTTCATTGAATTTATCACAATCTATAATGATTATTTTTTTGGTCTCGGTCTCTCTCTCTCTCTCTCTCTCTCTCTCTCTCTGTTAGAGTGTAAGCTCTATGATGCATCCTTTCTAAGTTGTTCACCACTGTGTCCTCAGCCTAGAGCCTATCACAGTGCCTGCCATGTATTGGGAGCACAGTAATTATTTGGTGAATGAATGAATGAATCACACGGCAGCTAAATTTGAATTATAACTTAAATCTTCTGATTCGCATTCCAGTATTCAGCATGCTACTTCAATTAAAAATACATGGGGCGCCTGGGTGGCTCAGTTGCTTAAGCATCCAACTCTTGATTTCAGCTCAGGTCATGATCTCACTGTTCATGAGATTGAGATCCGTGTTGGGCTCTGAGCTGACAGCACAGAGCCTGCCTGGGATTCTTTCGCTCCCTTGCTCTTTCCCCCTCCCCACTCATCCCCTCTTCTCCTCCCCCCCCCACCCCAAATAAATAAATAAACTTTTAAAATACAGAGATAATGGGGGAACCTGACTGGCTCAGGTGGTGGAGCATGCAACTCTTGATCTTGGGGTCATGAGTTTGAGCACCATGTGTGGTGTAGAGTTTACTTTAAAAAAAAAAAAAAAAGAATAGGGCTCCTGGGTGGCTCAGTCTGTTAAGTGTCCGACTTAGGCTCAGGTCATGATCTCATGGTTTGTGGGTTTGAGCCTCACGTCAGGCTCTGTGCCGACAGCTCACAGCCTGGAGCCTGCTTCGGATTCTGTCTCCCGCTCTCTGCCCCTCCCCCCACTCTCACTTTGTCTCACTCTCTCAAAAATAAATGTAAAAAAAAAATTTTTTTAAAGAATAATAAAATAAGAGATTAAAAAAAATAGTGATGCCTACGTCCCCCCTCACTCTGCTAAAAAGGAGTGTGTGTATGTATGTACATATACTCAGTTCATTTCCAGCTTAAACATTACTGAGGGCTTCAACATAAATGATACCTACTTTTAAGATGAACAAAAGGATACAGGCAAATATACAACTAACTATAAGTCACCTCTTGCTGAGTGTTATAAGCAACTGTGATTGAAGCATAAACAATCAGAGAATCAACCCCCAAGAAAGAGAGCAACATATTGTTAGGAGCCACCAATAATGTGTTAATGAGACCTGGCCCCCTAAGGTCTTGCTAATAAGATAATACCCTGTTCTGCTTCTCTTTCCAGCTGGCATTTTTTAACATCCCCTTGATGGTTTACCTGTGTTGGAGCTTGTTGCAGCGGTGCTTTGGTCACAACTTTCGGTCCCATCTCCGTCAAGGCAAATACTTGAAGGTTATACCTGTTCACCTACTTATGTTACTGCTGTACATCTGGCAGATTTATTCCTGCTATTTTCTTCATATGACATATGGCACTCTAGCTTTTTTCTTCTCCCCTTTGCGGACCTGGTTGACACTGTTGACACCTGTTATCATTCGTTGTGTGTGGACACTGAACTCTACCAAGCTTGGAACCTTCATAGCGCAGTTAAAAAGCCACTTAAGCTCCTAAAGGCCATGCCTCACCATCTGCCTCTGTAGCCCAGGCCCCTGGCCCAGCAGCAGGTGGAAGGCCAGTGTTGGTGGGCAGGCTTCAGGGAGCTGCTGCACCTTGGACACCTGGGAGTTGGGGAGGATTACCCACTACTGATTCCTGCAGAATGGACTGCAGAAAAATCTCTAAATAATGCCATGATTCCTTCCTTCTCCAAGAAGGCAAAGAGTTGATTTACTTTTGTGAAGAGAAAGTCCTAATCAGGAGATCCACAGGGCAGGGGCTGGGTGTGTGAATGGTTGTATCAGAAGCCCACTGTATTTTTTACGGTTACTTCACGTAAAGTACCTAGCACAGTGTGTGGAACTCCGCAGCTGTGAAGGGTGCCACTTTAGGGGCAGGGAACCAGTGTGAACTTGGGCCCTACCCTGACTACCCTTGAGGTACTAGCTCCCAGTCTTCTTTTCCCTCGAGGTTATGGGCTCTCTGCTTCTTTAGGTGGTTTTTTCTTTTTTTTTTTTTTTTTTTCAATCTAATCAAATAAATGAATGATGGGTAAGAACTCTGACTGAGTTGTGTGTGTGTGTGTGTGTGTGTGTGTGTGGGGGGGGGGGGGGGGGGGGGGGGGGGGGGGGGGGGGCCCGGCCTCTGGGCGGGAGGAGGCGTGGCCGGGCCTTGGGGGAGGAGCACAGGTGTGACCCAGCCTCTGGGGCGGGGTGGGTTGTTGTTGCCGGAAACGAACCCGGGTCCGTGACTCCCGGAAGTAGAACGCCCACAAGCAGAGCGGCTCGGCAGCTTCGGTGGCCGCCTTTGTTTGGAAGTTCCAGGCAATCTTCTGAGATGGCGAACGCAGCGGCGCCTACAGCGGCGGTCCCCACCCTAGCTCCGCCTTTGGAGCAGATCCGGCACTTGGCAGAGGAGCTGCGGCTGCTGATACCTGGAGTGCGGGGTGAGCTGATGCCGTTGGGACGGGCGACGGCAGGGGCGGGCTTGGTTAGGGAACAGGCCGACTGTGGCGCCGGCGGGGGCGGGGACACGGGCGGAGAAGGTGGGGGCCGGGAGTGGCCTTGCTTATCTCTGCTCTTCCTTTTGCCCCTCGCCTGGCCCGCGTGCCACACCCACTAGTCGGCGAAGCCCTGGAGACCACCAAGGAGTTTAATCCTGAGACGTTTTGGAGGAGACTCAGTGAGTGCCTCTCCTGTTGGGGACTTGCATTTTTCATCCCTTCCTGTGTCCTAGCCCTTTTTCCCTCCCGCTTTTGCCCTGCCGCATCCTCTCGGTGGGGATACCTCACCTTCCTCATCCTGAGCACTTAGGAAGTTGGAATATAAAACATAGATTTGGGGAGGTGTTTTTGAGGCTTCTCAGCCGATAAGGGTTGAGAGGAAACGCATCATCCGCAAAGTCCCTGCTGCAGCTGCAGCTGCAGGCTTATCTTTTTGGCACTAACATGTTGGCTCCAGCCTCCTCTGTCATCCCACAGATGAGGCAGCTGTGAACGTGTCAAGGGAAGCTACGACTCTGACCGAAGTCTTCTCTCATCTTCCACTGCCCTCTCCACAGGTGGGCTTTACTTTTTGGAATTTTTGTGCTGCCTCGTTATTCATTAGGAATCCAATCATTTTCTTTCCACCTTTTCCACTCAAGCCAGGGGATTTATTTTCCACACCTGTTAAATAAGATGGCAGTTCTCACCTCACAGGATTCTTGTGAAGACCAAATTGCCAAGTGCCTTCCTTACCTGGACTAGGCAGATCTTCTAAATAGGTATTGGTTCAATGCGAAGTTCATCCTGGTTATTTCCTTTCTGATATATATATATATATATATATATATATTTTATTTATTTATTTATTTATTTATTTATTTATTTATTTATTTTTTAAGCACTTGCTGTTTGCTAGGTGTTTTCACATCCATGATTCCCATCTGACAGCTGAGTAAGCAGGCTTATAGGCTCAGGTAAATAAGCAGTGGAGCTAGGATTTAAATTAGGGTCTATCTGATGTCTAAACTACACCTTTTCTGTTATACTACACAATACTCTTTTTATATTGAATTACTTTTTATATTTAATCAGTAACATATTAACAGTATAAATTCAGAAGATGTCAAAGTTAAGTGTGCTGAAAAGTTTATATCCCCCCTCCCCGGTTCCTTTTGTATTGTTCCATATGTGTTTGATGCATGTACACACTTACATGTATATGCCTGCTTCTTTTTACACAAATGTTAGGATACCATACACACTTTTCTGGACCTTCCTTTAAAAAAAATTAACATGGCCTGCAAATTGATTTTTTTTAATGTTTATTTATTGATTTTTGAGAGAGAGAGAGAGAGAGAGAGCACAACCAGGGGAGGGGCAGAAAGAAAGAGAGAAACACAGACTCCAAAGCAAGCTCCAGACCCTGGGCTATCAGCACAGAGTCTGATGCAGGCTCAAACTCACAAAGCGTGAGATCATGCCGTGATCGGAAGTTGGACGCTTAACCGACTGAGCTACCCAGTTGCCCTTCAAATTGATTCTTAGCAGCACATATAAAGTTGCTCAGTTCTTTGTAATGCTGCATAGTATTCAGTAGAGTTGTTATAACCATAATTTATTTAACTGGTACTTTATGTGAACATCTAAGCTGTTTCCAGCTTAGACTTGTAACTATTATAAACAATGCTGTGGTAAATTGCCTAATACAGTCTTTGTGTATGCATGTATATCAGCAAAAAAAAAAAAAAAAAATCCCAGAAGTGGAATTTCTGGAGCAAGAATTTATGCATTTTTAAATAACCCCTTATTATGGAAACCAATTTGACAATAAATTTCATATATTGAAAAAAAAAAGAAAAAGAAATTGTGGTTTATATACACATTAGAATACTACTTGGCAATGAGAAAGAATGAAATCTGGCCTTTTGTAGCAACGTGGATGGAACTGGAGAGTGTTATGCTAAGTGAAATAAGTCATACAGAGAAAGACAGATACCACATGTTTTCACTCTTATGTGGATCCTGAGAAACTTAACAGAAAACCATGGGTGAGGGGCAGGAAAAAAAGTTAGAGAGGGAGGGAGCAAAACCATAAGAGACTCTTAAAAACTGAGAACAAACTGAGGGTTGATGGGGGGTGGGAGAGAGGGGAGGGTGGGTGATGGCTATTGAGGAGGGCACCTGTTGGGATGAGCACTGGGTGTTGTATGGAAACCAATTTGACAATAAATTTCATATAAAAAAAGAAAAAAATAAATAAATAACCCCTTATTATAAAACTGAGGAAAATAAACATGGTGTTATAACCAGGTGTGCTTTATTGCCAGTTTTTCTAGAATGAGGTATACTTAATTTGGGAATCAGGTTATTTTAAAATGGCATATTCATTACCTTATTTGTTTTTCATAATAGTTTCATTTTCTTTCTCAGTCTATATATCCAGATGTTTCGAAATGAAAAAATATTCCTTTGCTGCACCTACAATGATAAACTCTCCCCCTAAATACCCTAGAGATCTATGATGAGAAAATAAGAAATGAATTATTTGAGAGCATTTTAAAAGATTTGTGCAAGGAAGTCAGTATTTATTTCAAGGGGAGTATGACTATTACCTTACCTGTTGTCTCTTTTCTTTCAAATATATTTGGGATTCGCTGCTAATATTCACAGTTGATAGGATACCATGAGGAGGCAGCATGAACTATTTTTCTGTACATGCCTCCGACATTGGTTTCACTTACAGTTAAAAAGTTAGAATTTGGGGGCACCTGGATGGCTCAGTCGCTTAAGCGTCCGACTGCAGCTCAGGTCATGATCTCACAGCTCGTGAGTTCGAGCTCCGCGTCAGGCCCTGTGCTGACAGCTCAGAGCCTGGAGCCTGTTTCAGATTCTGTGTCTCCCTCTCTCTCTCTGACCCTCCCCGTTCATGCTCTGTCTCTCTCTGTCTCAAAAGTAAATAAACATTAAAAAAAAATTTACAAAAAAAAAAAAAGTTAGAATTTGGTTTTGTTTGAATTATGTGTGTTTGAATCATGATTGCTTCCTTAGGATCTTAACATGTTAGTCCTACAGAAGTATGGCTTTGTTTTTTATGTGTTTGGATGTTGAAGCAATGTCAATTGCCTCTGGTTACCCAGAGGATGAATATAAAGCTTTAAACACTTATTCTCACACATTGTACTTACCCACCATCCCAGACTGATAACAATTCATGGACTGGCCCCAATCAGTGGACCACATTTTATGTAGCACTGGCTTAGAATATAGCGGAAAAATGAGGACAAGGAAGACAGGAGAAAGCCAGTGACTGCTTAGAAGGAAAATAGTCAACCTTGTAGAGTCCATGCTAATTTCTTTTAGGTGTGTGTGTGAGAGAGCGAGAGATCAGACACCTGGTTAATGGTCTAAGATAGGATTGGCAGATTTTTCTGTAAAAAGCCAAACAGTAAATATTTTAGGCTTTGCAGGCCAGCTACCTAACTCTGCCCTTGTAATGTGAACACAGTTATAGATAATATGTAAATGAGTGTGGCTGTGTGCCAGTAACACTTTATTTCTAAAAACTGTCAGTGGGCCTAATTTGGCCCGTGGGCCATAGTTGCCAACTCCTGGTCTAAGATATGGTGAATACTTCACAGCAGATCATGAGTATCTTGGGATGTAAAATATTAGGAATAAGTTTTTCCTGATGTTCCTTAATGTTTTATTGAGTTGTCAGCTCAGTCACGGGGCCAGCTAATTCCTCTCTGCTATGTGCTGAGAATAGTTCAATTCCTAACTCAGAATAGGACTATAGAAAATGTTTATAGATGATGCTGTACAGATGTCTGCTCTCTTCTACAGCAAATGGACTGATGAATCTAATCCATTTCTTTTTTTTTCATTCTGAAATTGATCCATTGCCTCATAGGAAACACAGAGGTTCTGTGAACAAGTCCGTGCTGCCATCAAGGCAATGATTGCAGTATATTATTCACTTCCCAAGAATCAGGGTAAGCCACTGTATACACATAAATGTTTGATTTATAGATCAGATCTTTGCTAATATGACAGCTTCTGTCCTGAGACTATTACCTTTTCTTCAATTTGAGCATGTAGTGTAACTTGCTCACGTAAAATGCCCTCAAAGATAATATAATATCAGTGACCTCCATAAATAATGCTTTATGCTAAGATATGGATGCTGTGTTACCATCTTCCCTGCTTTGCCTGACTCAAAGGTTTTTAGTTTTCACTGGCTCCTCCCCCTCTAACCCATTATAACCACTATAGATGCTGGATCTATAGGGGCCTCCCTGGTCTCCTCCACCCATATGACATCACACACTGTTTCTGAGCTCCTTTACAAGTTAAGTGACCTCCAGCCCTGCCTGTAGGGTAATGCCTTGATTATAACCATGCCAAAATTATAAATGAATGCATGTCTCATGGCTCTTTAGGGTTACTCAGAGATAGTTTAAACTTCAAGTGTTTCAGCCACAGTTGCCAAGGGACCATTGACCTTAACGAATGGATACATGCTGTCATGGAAGTATTTTGTTCCAGATCTCTTTTGGAGAGCACTACTCAGAAATGGTGGGAGGAGCAAGAAAAAGACATGGGGAAATACATAAGACCTGAGTTTTGTGTTGGTACTCACATTACTTTAAGTTCTGAAGGGCTTAAACTCTCAAGAAAGCAGATGGTGACTTCCAGAAAGGAGACCAGGCTGCTTAGTCTTTGGGTTTGGCTACAGGAATCACTCTGAGAAAGCTGGTACGAAGCACCACTCTGGACATCGTAGATGGCATGGCTCAACTTATGGATGTGCTTTTCATGACTCCAACTCAGAGGTAGTGATGCTACAATTGGGTTTATCAGTTAATGGGGTTCCTTGCTTCAGGGAGCGGAAAAAAAACTCATTTCAACAGCAAAGTTACTAATAGCTGAGAATGATGTCGAGCAAGATCATTCTTTTTTAGGAGAGAGGAACATTGGTTATTCATATATCCTTATTGATTCCTTTCCCCAGCTCAGAGAACAATGACCTTATTTCCTACAACAGTGTCTGGACTGCATGCCAGCAGGTTCCTCAGATACCAAGAGGTGGGTGAGAGTGGGAAATGGGCTGTTGACTCTGCTGGCCAAAGCAGATAGCTCTCTCATATCTAGTTTGTAGTTTTGTAGCATGTGTATATTTTAACTTACAACTTAGTGGAATGCATATAGTTTATCAGTAACATCAAAAAATAGGTATTAACATTTTTTGACAGTCTTTTTAGCTCTTATACTTAAAAAAATTTTTTTTTAATGTTTATTTATTTTTGTGACAAAAAGAGACAGTGTGAGCAGGGAAGGAGCAGAGAGATACGGAGACACAAAATCTGAAGCAGGCTCCAGGTTCTGAGCTGTCAGCACAGAGCCTGACATGGGGCTCAAACCCACAAACCATGAGATCATGACCTGAGCTAAAGCCAGACACTTAACCAACTAAACCACCCAGGCGACCTAGTTCTCATACATTTTTAGCCCTCTTTCTGTGGCCGTGTCTTGTTGAACAAATGTGATTTGTTCTCCTGGTCCTGCCCCAGGAGCATTATTATGGGACACACTGAAGCCCCTATGAGGTAGTGCCAGCTGGGCCAAAAGCAGTGTTTGTCAAGAGGACCATGAAGAGGAACATCATGTTACCATTTTATTTCTTCTAGTGGTGAATGATGAAAAGCTTTTTAACTCCTCTGGTTACCCAGAGGATGAATATGAGAAAAATTTTATTAAACCACTGCTCTTGTTGACTATCCTTGGCACTCTTCACAAATGGGAACACCATTGGTTGCCATTTGCAGACTTCACAGAATTGTTGGGTTTCTCCTCTAATTCTAGTGCTTCTGATTTTTCACTCGTAGATAACAAAGCTGCAGCCCTTTCAATGCTGACGAAGAATGTGGATTTTGTGAAGGATGCACATGAGGAAATGGAGCAGGTGAGGGGACAACTCCATGATCATAGATGATACTATAAAGAAAGGAAATGTCCTGAGCATTAACTCAATAAGTCCCATCTTCACTCCTGGCTTTCAACTCCCATCTCCTGCCCACACCAGTGTGTGATTTAGTACCACTCCCCTCTGTCTACTGCTGGGCAAGGGGAGTGAGAACAGGGTGCTTGAACTCTGTAGCCATTAGTGAAGTAGCTGGCTGAGGTTTGGGGATAACTCAGACATGATGCTGAAAGTGTAAAAGCCTTGGTTTTTTGTTTTTTGGGGTTTTTTTGGCATTCAAATATATCATGGCATGTCTTAGGCCGTGGAAGAATGTGACCCATACTGTGGCCTCCTGAATGACACTGAGGACAACTCTGATAACCACGGTGATGAAGAGGATGATGGGTTGGGGTATCCAAACAATCGGGACTTATATTGGTCAGAGGAGGATCAAGAGCTCATAATCCCATGCCTTGCACTGGTGAGAGCATCAAAAGCCTGCCTGAAGAAAATCCGGATCTCAGTGGCAGAGAATGGGAAGAAGGATCAGGTGGCCCAACTGGACGACATTGTGGATATCTCTGACGAGATCAGCCCTAGGTAAGTGGAATCCCCACTTGAAACATGTGAGCAGCAGCATGTGACCTCAGCTTGTGTTGTCACCTTAAGCTTTTCCCCCAGTTTTTTATTTTGAACATTTTCGACCTACAGGAAAGTTGATAAAAGTATTGCATTGAACATCCATGTATCCTTCATCTATGTTCACCTGCTCACATTTTTTTCAATATTGGTTTATTTCTCAATGGATTAGATGTGCCATTTTTCTCCTGAACCATTTGAGAGTAAGTTGCAGACATCAGTGACATTTCACCCCTAAATACTTCAGCACGTATCTCTAAGAACAGACATTATTATTATATCTGCGAAATATAACGTTGAATAGAAAATAGTTACTATTCAAATGTCCCCATTTGTCTCTAAAATGTATTTTAAAGCCTTTTTTTTTTTTTTATCAAGGGGTCTGTCATAGTGTCACAGTGCATTTGGTTGTCATCTCTTGCAGTAGTCTGGTTTGGTTGTAGTCTCTTGCAACTATAACAGTTCCTATCCAAGAATCTAGGTCAGTTGTCTCACAGAATATCCAAAAATCTGGATTCATGTGATTGTCTTTTGTATGATTATAGATTATATTCAAGTTAAATATTTTTTTGGCAAGGATTATAGATTATATTCAAGTTAAGTATTTTTTTGGCAAGGCGATCACATATTTGAGTATTTTGTGCTTCTCATTGTATCATATTGGGCAGGTGCATAATGTTAGTTTGTCCCATTATTAGTGGTACTAAATTGCATCACTTGGGTAAAGTCATGCCCACTTGAGTGACATCCATGGATGAACTCCACAGTTATTAAATTGATGGTTTCACATCCTCCCATTTTTAACTGAATTAATCATGTCCTATCATATAGGCCAAGGGAGTTTTTCCCCCCAGATTCCTAGGGAAATGGGGTAAGTAGATATTTAGTACATATCAGTTGAATTGATTCTGGTTGCTCAATTTAAGGAATTAATAGGCATTTATGGGACATTTCTCACATTCTCTCATGCCTTAATTGTGTACTGAAAACCACCCAGTTCAGCTTTGTTCCTTTTTTTGTTAATGGTTATTTTTGCTTTCTGTCCTTAGTGTGGATGATTTAGCTCTGAGTATATACCCACCTATGTGCCACTTGACTGTGCGAATCAATGTAAGTACCAACTTGAGGGAATAGCTACTGACCTAAATGTAGAATTTCCCTAATTACTAATATTTCCTTTAAGCTATAGGAAACATATTTATTTGTTACACTAGGATGCCAGTACAACAATAATGTCACAGTTCTTACATGTATTTCTGCCTGATAAATATTTATTGAAGTTGAATTCTAATAGCCATGAGTTCTGGTACTACTCTCTTCCATAACCTCTTGGGCAGTCACTTAGAAAAACCCAAAGACCTTAGAAAATGCTACTTTGAAAAAGAAAGTTTGATTTACCACAGTACTTTAGTATCTTCTCAACCTGAAGTTGTAAATGCCTGATTTCTGGTGTAGGCAAAACCAAGTGTTCCAGAAACATACTCTGTTCTAATATAAACACATTGGGTGATTTAACTACAAAAGGTCAAGCTCTTTATAAAAATCTGATTTTATTGTATTCTTTCATGTCCTGAGTCCTGTGCTAGAGAGAATTCTATTATTTTTAGAGACTCAGATTATCTCTACAGTTACTGGAAAAAGAAGTAAAACTACCAAATGGCTTATATCTTATATTCAGAATTTTCAATCCTAAAAATATTTGATAAATTAGATAGTGGAAATTAAATTCATCAAATGTATCTTCACAGTGTGCATATACCTTAAAGTAGAATAGGATCCTTTTGGGCATTAACTTCTTTTTTCACATTCACTTTTATAAATTGACTTCCCAAGAAATAAACATCATTAGCAATATGTCTTGTCAATTACTCCAAATAAAAAAAAAATTAAAAGATGTACTATATATTGGTGGCATATATATATCCTCATGTTACCTTGTTACCGGTATGCTTAAAATTCTGTACATAGAATTTTTTTAAAAAGGAACTTCAGCTGTTCCTGCTATATATTCAAAGCTATCAGCAATTGGGACAAATTCAGGTTATATTCTTACTTTTTTCATTTTTTAAAAATTTAAAAGTATTAACAAATTTTTAAAATTTATAAAATGTTAAAGTAGCAATACTAATAAGATTTTGCTAAATAGAAAAGAATCCTATAATTCTACCACCGTAATGTAACCAGAATTTTTGTTTTTGCACTTTCCTTCAAGTTTTTTTTTTTTTTTTCTGTTTTTTTATTACTTGAGTCTTAATATATCTTGGCTTTCCTTTCCTTTTTATAGTAGGACTCAGGGTGAGTAACTTCTCTGTTTCTTTTCTAGTCTGCAAAACTTGTATCTGTCTTAAAGAAGGCACTTGAAATTACTAAGTGAGTATGAGGACTTCTCCCCAAATAGCTTTTTTGAGAATAAACCTATCCAATCATTCTCAGCTCCCAAAGCCCCATTTTAAGAAGAAGTAGAAGAACGTGGGTGTGATGTTTTCTTTCCACGTGAGTTGTGGAGCATCTAAGTTTCTACAAAGAAACTTGCCTTCTCTTACTATAGTTTCGTCTGTGCTCCTTTTGTGGGTAGGTTTTCCCTTGACAGTATAAATTTAACTTCTCTTTCTCCCCATTCCATTTTCAGAGCGAGTCATGTGACCCCACAGCCAGAAGATAGTTGGATCCCTTTACTCGTTAATGCCGTTGATCATTGCATGAACAGAATCAAGGAACTCACTCAGAATGAACTTGAACTGTGAGTTTTCAGGCTCATTTGCACTCTCCATTCTCCTTATATCACAGGTAGCCTCTGATGTCTGCTTTTAAAATGGGGCTAGAATGCTTTCTGGATCAAAATGGAGTTCCTATCCATCCTTGTCAAGAGACGCTACTACCAAAGATTGTTGGTTAGGCCAGACTGGCAGTTATTTATATACTACATAAGTCTGATATATTTTTCTGTGCTAGATACAAAAGATAATTGCATGAGTTTGCATTTCTGAATCGTGTTTCAGAGATTCCTGCAGAAGCTGCCTTATTCCCTATTTGCAATAAAGTGTGTTAATTCATTGTTAAACCTATTGATGGGCTTAATAAAATGTTGACCTGCTGGTAATTCAATAAGTAACCTTTCAAAGTTTCTTTCTGTCAGAAATACAGTGGGTTGAGACTAGCACATCACTTTCATTTGGGTTTATAGGTCTAACGGTCTGATTCTGATCAGAACTGTACTTAGAACAAAAACGCTTGACTTTACTTCTTTAGAGAAGATGACTTCAAAGCCCCTGTGAGTACTTCAGTGTGTTATATAATATTATTATTCTTATCATTAAGTCCTTCTGAATATTATTCCATCCCAGTCTCCAAAATTATTTTTTGGTATTGAGCTCATTTGTTAGGTTTGTCCACTTTATTGAACAGATTTAGTTTTCTTATAAATACTTGTATTATTGTTTGGTTATATGTTACATGTGTCTCCAAATGTAAATACAAAATTTTTATAAATCAAAAATTTTTAAACGTATAAGAGAGTTTATATAATTTTAAGGGGCTTTCAGTTAGTCCTTTTGCACAACCTTCATTATATTTTTGCATTGGTCTGGACGATCACATACTGGGAAGCAAGGTGTACATCGCCTGTAGTGATGTGTATTCTGGTGACCTGACTTGGGCCTTGTGCATGTGCTATAGGTCTCCACAACCTCTAATGCCAGTTCTTTGCCTTACATAGATGTAACTTACCCCGTCTGCCCTTCTGATGTCCCCGCGGTCTTTTTAGGTATAATCAGCAACAGCAGGCATTCTTCTGAGCCATGAGTGTGTACTTGGGTTGAAATTCCTTATGTCAAATGAGTTTTAATTTACTTTTATGAAGTGCCATTCTATAAGTTTAATAAGAGTTGTGAACAGAAGGAGCTAAAATCACACTGAGAGTGTCAAAGCAATGAAACAATGTAAACAAAAAAAAATTACAACTTTGTACAAAAGGAGTCCACTTCTTTTATTTTTTCTTCCAGTACTTATTCTCTATATAGTTAATAGTTTTCATATTTCTCCAGTGGGCCAAGTTCATGTTATCAGCATCAGACTTTAATCATGGGATACTTAATGGAAGTTTAAGCGGGAAGTTCAGGGGCTTTCACAGTGATATTTCTGTAGTTGGTTTGGTTCTGGAACATATCACAGTCCATTTCCACAGTGAGCCTCTGGGGCCCCACCTGTGTCGGTGTGAACTGGAATTGGGTGTACAAGGTCTTTCTGGGCAGCACTGAAGCTAATCTGAAATAAAGGAAAAGGCAGGTGATAGTTCTTTCCCATTGCTTTGCTGGCCCCTGTGACTCTTTCCCTACTTAAAGAGGTGAACTGTGAAGAAATAAACATTTAAGTACCTGCTGTTGAAACAGAAGAGGTTTTCAAGGGATACAGGAGCACTGATGCATAGGGGCACTTGTACCCCAATGTTTATAGCAGCACTCTCAACAATAGCCAAATTATGGAAAGAGCCTAAATGTCCATCAACTGATGAATGGATAAAGAAATTGTGGTTTATATACACAATGGAATACTACGTGGCAATGAGAAAGAATGAAATATGGCCCTTTGTAGCAACGTGGATGGAACTGGAGAGTGTGATGCTAAGTGAAATAAGCCATACAGAGAAAGACAGATACCATGTGTTTTCACTCTTATGTGGATCCTGAGAAACTTAACAGAAACCCATGGGGGAGGGGAAGGAAAAAAAAAAAGAGGTTAGAGTGGGAGAGAGCCAAAGCATAAGAGACTGTTAAAAACTGAGAACAAACTGAGGGTTGATGGGGGGTGGGAGGGAGGGGACGGTGGGTGATGGGTATTGAGGAGGGCACCTTTTGGGATGAGCACTGGGTGTTGTATGGAAACCAATTTGACAATAAATTTCAAGAAAAAGAAAGAGAAAGGAGGGAAGGAAGGAAGGAAGGAACGAACAGAGGAGGTTTTAAGGGAATACAAGACAGTAGCCTCCCTATGGTGAACAATTGCATGGTTGAGAAGAGAAACATCCTATTCTAAGGGCTTCCAAGCTGCATCTGTTATTTCTTTTTAAAAAAAATTTTTTTTAACGTTTTATTTATTTTTGAGACAGGGAGAGACAGAGCATGAACAGGGGAGGGTCAGAGAGAGGGAGACACAGAATCCGAAACAGGCTCCAGGCTCTGAGCTGTCAGCACAGAGCCCGACGTGGGGCTCGAACTCACGGACCGCGAGATCATGACCCGAGCCGAAGTTGGCCGCTTAACCGACTGAGCCACCCAGGCGCCCCTGTTATTTCTTTTATCACCTGTGACTTCAGTCTGGTCCCACTCTTGGTATTACCCAGGGTATGTTTGGGAAAGCTTTGGTTTTGGAACCCTTGTGTTGCTAAGTGCTGTGAGAATACAGTGGACATATACAGAAGATGTCAGTATGACAACAGGTGGTCTTTGGAGCCCTATCAAGAACCTCCTGGCCTTCCTGTGGACCTTCTTACAGTGACTAAGGGCATAGTGCAGATTCCCTGTGAGGAGCTTTCTCCACAGTTGATCAGGGATACCACAAAAATGTAGTTGAATGTTGGCAGTCCCTCCTCTCAACTTATTGGCAAGAGTGATTCATTGAGTTTCATAAGGCTGAGGCACACGCTCAATAACCAGACAACTGTCAGCAATTTCAGGGATGGTAGGAGTAAGTATCGTGAACTCTAAATTGTATACTGTGTTTTCAACAAAGGATACAGTGACACAGTGAGAAGAGGTAATGAAAGAAGATTCCTGCAACATACTGAAACCAACAAGGGACTAATGTAGAGAACTCCTACAAATCAACAAGGAGAAAAAGCTGGAACACAAAAGAAAAGTGGGCAAAGAGAACACACCTTTTACAGAGGAGGAAACAGAAAAAGCTAATAAATATATGAAGAGTTGCAAATTAAAACAATGAGGTGATAGAGATATTACCTTCTTTCTATTAGCCCAGAAGAGAAGAGAAAGCAGGGTGTTGCCAAGAGTGGAGGAATGGTAGGAATTCAGAAACTCATGTACTGCTGGAGGGAGTGTGGACTTCTGCAGTCATTCTGCAAATAAATCTGATAGTACCCAGTCAAACCAGGTCATATTCTGTGACCTAGCAATAAGAAGATGCACGAGGATGTTCATTGCAATAGTATTTGTGGTGTTTGGGAGTTGGTGGCACTCTGGGTGCCTATCACTGTGGAAAGAGAGTGGTAGGAAGTCTGGGATGTACACAGTGAAGCATTATGTTGCAGAAGCAATGGATGCAACATATGCAGATGAATCTCAGAAACAGTTCTGAGTGAAAAATAAGATTAGATATAATGTACATAAGTTAAAAATACAGTCTTATAGGGGCGCCTTGGTGGCTCAGTCAGTTAAGCATCTGACTTTGGCTCAGGTCATGATCTCACAGTTCGTGGGTTTGAGCCCTGTGTCAGGCTCTGTGCTGACAGCTCAGAGCCTGGAGCCTGCCTGCTTCAGATTCTGTGTCTCCCTATCTTTCTGTTCCTCCCCTGCCTGTGCGCGCGCGCGCGCTCTCTCTCTCTCTCTCTCTCTCTCTCTCAAAAATAAATAAAGATTAAAAATAAAAAAATACTGTCTTATAGCACACTTTTTACACATTCTGATGAAAGGATACACACACTTACAAAAGAATGCAAAAGGGGCTGGTGGGAACAGGAATAAAAAGGAATATTTAAACAAAATTTTGTATTATGATTGTCATTAGTAGAATGCAGTTCACTGGCTGCACCAAGAGGCAGCCTACCCTCCCTGTGATAGTCTCTAGTACTCAGGCCTAACCTCCCTGACTGCAGAGCAGCGATCAGGGTCGTGTGGGTGCCCAAGGGGCATGTAGCCTCCCTCACTCCTGTCTCCCAGGATGAGAGAGGCCCTAATTCTTTTAGTTCAACTTGCAGAGGTATTTCCTCTGTCTCAATGGACATGGCAAAAAGGCAGTCATTAATTTTGGGTCCCTGTCTTTCTGACTAGTTGAGGTGTTTTAGCGGGATGAGAAGCTTGTAGTCTCTTACCTGTATCTCTTCTCTCTGTAAATGAGCCCCCTTCCGAAAATGGAGATCACACAGTCCTGCATGGGAACATCTAGGAAGTTATGGACGCTGACTGAAGCCTTAAGAAGTTGATATTGCTCTGTTGTTTCTGGCATCTGTAGGAAGAGGCAAAACCTGAAGCAGATGTCAAGAGCACAGAGGCACAGTTACTGCTTCCCCTCCTAGGCATCCTCCCTGTACTCTCTTCAGTTACTCTTCTGCCTCTGCCTTCCGGACTCCAAACTCCAAACTTCCTTCCCAAACTCCACAGCTGACTTCTTTACCCCTCTATCTGGTCTTCCTGCATTTATTCTTACCCTTGATTCATGAGTAGCCATCTCTGATGGTGCCTCTCCTCCGCTTAGAAAGGTGAGGGGTAGGAGCACCTGGGGGGCTCAGTAGGTTGAGCGTCCGACTTTGGCTCACATCATGATCTCACAGTTCATGAGTTCCAGCCCCATGTCAGGCTTTGTGCTGATGGTTCAGAGCCTGGAGCCTGCTTCAGATTCTGTGTCTCCCTCTCTGCCCCTACCTTGCCACCCCCCCACCATCTCTCTGTCTCAAAAATAAATAAACATTAAAAAAAATTATTGTAAAGAAAAAAAGGTGAGGGGTTTCCCATTGTCTTCAGAATTCATCTTTGGTTGGCATTCAGAGCCCTTCGTGGCCTGACCCCAATCTCCTTCGCCAGCCTCACCTGTTCTTCCCTCAACTAAACGACATCCCAGCCACCCTGGGCACTTTCCCATCCCAGCACACCCCTCAGGCTCCCTTCTTTTGGGCCTCTGTGTTGAGTCTTCTGCCTGCAGTGGCCTTCCTCCACCTCTGCACTGAAGCTTACCTATTTTTCAAGGCCCAGCATAAATGCCATCTCTTTCCATTAAGTCTTCCTCAAACCAGCTGGAATTAATCCCCTTACTTCACTTATCCCATAGTGACTTTGTACCTCTATTTAAGCACTTACATAAAAGACCAAACATTATGTCTCCTTTACTTAATTATAATATAACCTCCTTGAGGGCTGGGGCCAGATTGCATTAATTTTGGCCAGGGTAGACATGGAAAGAGGATTAAATCAAAAGCCATAAGCCTTTGAAACATCCCATTTTTATGATCATGGGCATGATACTCTCTAGGACTGTTTCCTCATCTGAATAATGGGAATAGTTCCACCTCACAGGGATTTTGTATTAAAAGAAGTTGAAAATACATTGGCCTATGTATAAAGCACTAAATAAACATTGGCTGGTATTATCCTTCTAACTATGAAGGCAGCAACTGGGGAGATCCTCATAAAAATCTTTAACCTGGGAATGCAAGCTGGTGTAGCCACTCTGGAAAACAGTATGGCGGTTCCTCAGAAAGCTAAAAATAGAACTACCCTACGACCCAGCAGTTGCACTACTAAGCATTTATCCACTGGATACAGGTGTGCTGTTTCAAAGGGACACATGCACCCCCATGTTTATAGCAGCACTATCAATAGCCTAAGTATGGAAAGAGTCCAAATGTCCATCGATGGATGAATGGATAAAGAAAATGTGTGTATATATACAATAGAGTATTACTTGGTGATCAAAAAGAATGAAATCTTGTCATTTGCAACTACATGGATGGAACTGGAGGGTATTATGCTAAGTGAAATTAGAGAAAGACAAAAATCATATGAATTCACTCATAAGGACTTTAAGAGACAAAACAGATGAACATAAGGGAAGGGAAACAAAATATAAAAACAGGGAGGGGGACAAAACATAAGAAACTCTAGATATAGAGATCAAAGAGAGGGTTACTGGAGGTGTTGTGAGAGGGGGGATGGGCTAAAATGGGTAAAGGGCACTAAGGAATCTACTGAAATCACTTGCACTATATGCTAACTAATTTGGATGCAAATTAAAAAAAAAAAGAAAAAAAATGAAGACCATGATTGACTGTTAAAAAAAAAAAAATCTTTAACCAAAAAAAAGTTGGAAGATGTAAACCTTAATAGCATATGTAAAAAACTATCTCTTTTAAGAGAGATCTGTCAACCTAGCCTTTTCGGGTAATCCTACAGCACAGTCATTTGCCCTGAAGCTTGAGGGGCTTTGATTCCTTCTGAAACAGAGCAAAGGATAGCAATTCGGGGAAAGACTGGTGCCTACCTCAATGACTAGGCGTGGTCTACAAATGGCAATGTCTTCCTGAGCAAAGCAGCTGAGGCTGGACTCAGATTGCGTTGCCGTGGCTATGGCCGTGAGTCTGAGGAAGCTGTTCTCTGGTGGGCTTTGCTCAAAACAGGAGAAGGACAGGCTGTTGGTGGTGGTTTCATAAACTGAAACATACGACAGGCAGAGTCAGTGCAAAGGAATGAGTGCATGTGCCCTGGAAAGAAGGAATAGTTACACACAGTGCAAAGTATCGCACTGAAGCCAGCAAGATGCCCCATTTCTCACAGCAATTTCAAACTTGGAACTCACTCAAGACCCCACTCCCACCACCATCACTGCCTCCGCCAGCGCTCTTGGCAGACCTCCTCAGTAGGGTTGTGGAAGGTTCCTGTAAACTAGAATGAGTTAAGCTCTCTGGCCTCAGTTGCCTTGTCTGATAAGAATGCCTACCTGGTGGGATAGCTTGTGTTAAATGAGATACTGAGTGCTTATCTCAGATGCTACCACACAGTCGTTGCTAAATATATGCTTACTTAGTTCCTCCCTATTCTGTTTCTTCAGTTTCCCTTTTGCAGAGAAAATGAAGCCATCCTTCATCCTTGAGGAATCTTCTCAAGCTCATGTTCCCATTCCCAACCCCGTAGACATAGACCTCTACCCCTGCTGCCACCCGGAAGATGAAGTGTCCGCCCTCCCCAAGTTGAACCTCCACTTTTGAGGTCTGTGTCCCATCCTGACCCCACTATTGCCTGCTGTGTAACTTCGGGCAAATTATTTAAGCTCTCTGTCTTTGTCTCCTCATCTGTAAAGTGGGGATACCATTGGTTGCTACCTCTTAAGGTTGTTGTGAGGATAAATGATATAATGCATAATGCACACTTAACCCTATGTTTGCCAAAAATAAGCTACAGTTATTCTAGTTGCCCCTCCTTTCCCCAAGGGTTGCACCGCCAATTTTAACCCATCTTTCCTGAGGCTTCAGTCTTTCCCTCTCTGTTGATTATTTTCCTCAGCACGAAAGCAGATTCTGCTCTCTCATCTTAAACAAACAAAAAAACCCACCCTCTCTCTACCCAGTGTCCCTGGCTGACAACCACTCATCCTGTTCCTTTTTCTGTCTGTTCTTCCAGGAAGGACTGGCACACTGTGTCTTGCTTTCTCAACTCTCAATCAGTTTAACCCCTAGGATGCTGTCCTTTGCCATCACTTCTCAGTAAGACCACTCCCTCAGTGTCTACTTTTCAGTCTTGACATTTTGTGGCTACTCTCCTGACCCTGCTGGGTGGTCCTCCTGTCTTTGACTTCTCCATTCACCTTCTGCTCCTTCCCTGCCTTCCCCCTACATGCTGGTGCTGCCTGCCTTCACCCTCTTCTCTTCTCACACCCCTTCTTCTACCCCCATGAGGTCATCGATGCCCTGACTTGGCAGCCCCCCTCTGTGCTGGGATTCCTCATCTGGTCTCAAACCAAGGCCTTTATTTTGAATGCCAGGTTTAGGTTTCCAGCTGTCTCCTGGCCATCTCTGGATGTCTCATGGGCTTTCGAACCCAATGGGCCCATACTTATTCTTCCTCATTTTCCCTATTCTAGGGGTTCATCCAAACTGAAAGCAACCCTCTAACCACCCCCCCATACATATTCACAAGTCCAAATCTATCCCACCTCCTTAATATGTCTTCATTTGAAGTGCTGCTACTCTGGTTTCTCCTTCATTCCTTGACTTGGTTATTACAAAACTTTCCAACCTCTGATCCAGTGTTTCTCAACATTACATGCACATTAGAGTCATATAGAGAGCTTTATAAAATGATCCCAATGCCAAGCTGCACACCAAATCAATTATATCAGACTCTGGTGGTGAGGCCCAGGCAGCAATATTTTTAAAGTTCCCCAGGTAAGGGGTGCCTGGGTGGCTCAGTTGGTTAAGTGGCCAACTTAGGCTCATGTCATGATCTCATAGTTCGTGAGTTTGAGCCCCACGTCGGGCTCTGTGCTGACAGCTGGGAGCTGGAGCCTGCTTCCAATTCTGTGTTTCCCTCTCTCTGCCCCCGCCCCCCGCTTGCACTCTGCCTCTGTCTCTCTCAAAAATAAATAAACATTAAAAAAAATTTTTTTTGAGTTCCCCAGGTGATTCAACATGTAGCCAAGATTCAGAACCAGTATTCTAATATGACCCTTTCCATTCCATTCTGCCAAAATGAATTTCTGATCACATTTGCTCCTCTAGTTCAATTTTTCCTAGCTCCCCACTGCCTAGAGAACAAAATTCAAACTCCTTGGCATGACATACAAGTCCCTGCATGATCCAAGTCCCTGCACCCCGCAAAAAGGAAACATGGTGGAGAAACTGGGGGCTGTGTGGGCTGGTTAGGAGACTGTTGCAATAATGTAGACAAGCTGTAGTCCACTGATTGTCTCTTGCCTGCCCATTGGAATCACCCAAAGAATTTAACCAGTTTTTGATGTTTGGGTCAAACCATGGGGTTTCTGATTTAATTGGTCTGGGGTTCAGGCTGAGCATCCAATTTCCCTGGGTGATTCATATATGCAGCAAGGTTTAAGAACAACTACTCTAGTCCAGGGTAACATAGGGAGCTTTTAAAAAGTACCATTGCCTGGACCCCATCCCAGACCAATTAAGTAGGAATTTGGGGGAGGAGGGAGAACCTGTGTACATGTTGTTCCTTCTGCCTTGAATACTCGTGACTCACTTTTCTGCCTGTCGCTGCCCTTCCTACTCATCCTTTCAGACTCGGTGTAGTCTGATGTATCTGGGAGCAGCCTGCTCCAACCTGGGTGACATGATCCCCTGCCATTGTACTCTGTTTACATCATCAAATACTTCTTATACTGCAGTCATGGTCTGTTTACTTATCTGACTTCAGTTGGAATTGTGAGTGCTTTTTTCTATGTGAAGCTCAATAAATATGTGTTGAATGACAGGCAGAGGGCACACCAGGGGCTAGAAGCCACCTCTTCAGAACTTCCGGTGTGCCCCATGGCTGTTGCCTACCCAGGGTAGGAGCTGGGGGTTGAGGAGGTCTGGCAAGGCCTTAGAATTACCCATGTTGGCACCAAGCGTGAGGAACAGCTTGTTCTTCCAGAGCTTGGCAGCAAGGATGCCATTGTAGTACATTGCCTGCACCCCAATTGCCAGCTCCACAGCCTTCTCCTCATCAGTGGGGTTAACCAGGATCACTGAGAACTGGGCATTCCCTCCTAGGCATAGGGAGCTGGGTGCTTCCAAGAACAGGTATAGAGGCTCAGCAGTCTTGAGCCTGGGAGGATGGATGCCACTGTCCTTTTCATGTTCCATTCTCTCTTTCTGGACTCTTTCCAGCACTTCTTTTTCTTGAGAAGATCCTGAAGAATGGAGGAAATAAAACAGGCCTCTTATCCAGAGGGTATAGACTCTTCTAATAAAAGTCCAGGATTAAGATTCATTTACCCAATGCTACTCAAATCCCAAAATCATAAGAGCTTTGCAACCCTCTAAGACCACATTTAGCTTAAAAAAAAAAAAAAAAAAAAAAAGTCCGAACATGAGACCAAAACCATAAAAATCCGAAAACACAGGCTGTAACTTCTTTCTAGATATGTCTCCTGAGGGGTGCGTGGGTGGCTTGGTTGGTTAAGCATCTACCTCTTGATTTTGGTTCAGATCATGATCTCACAGTTTGTGAGATTCAGCCCTGTGTCAGGGTCTGGGCTGACAGCACGGAGCCTG